>NW_027406672.1:0-1632 GCF_003265705.2 Callorhinus ursinus | reverse complement strand
GGTCAACTTATCTTTGACAAAGCAGGAAAGAATGTCCAGTGGAAAAAGGACAGTCTCTTCAACAAGTGGTGTTGGCAAAATTGGACAGCCATATGCAGAAGAATGAAACTGGACCTTTTCCTTACACCACACACAAAAATAGACTCCAAATTGTTGAAAGACCTATACATTAGACAGGAGTCCATCAAAATCTCAAAGGAGAACACAGGTAGCAACCTCTTCAACCTCACCCGCAGCAACTTCTTCCTGGAAACATCACCAAAGGCACAGGAAGCCAGGGCAAAATGAACTATTGGGATTTCATCAAGATAAAAAGCTTTTGCACAGCAAAAGACACAGTCCACAGAACCAAAAGACAGCCGACAGAATGGGAGAAAATATTTGCAAATGACATATCAGATAAAGGGCTAGTATCCAAAATCTATAAAGAACTTATCAAACTCAACACCCAAAGAACAAATAATCCAATCAAGAAATGGGCAGGAGACACAAACAGACATTTTTCCAAAGAAGACATCCAAACGGCCAACAGGCACATGAAGAAGTGCTGCACATCGCTCGGCCTCAGGGAAATCCAAATCAAAATCTCCATGAGATACCACCTCACACCTGTCAGAATAGCTAAAATTAACAAGTCAGGGAACGACAGATGTTGGCGGGGATGTGGAGAAAGGGGAACCCTCCCACACTGTTGGTGGGAATGCAAGCTGGGGCAACCCCTCTGGAAAACAGTCTGGAGGTTCCTCAAACAGTTGAAATTAGAGATACCATTTGATCCAGCAATTGCACTCCTGGGTATTTACCCCAAAGATACAAATGTAGGGACCGGAAGGGGTACGTGCACCCCAATGTTATTAGTAGCAATGTCCACAATAGCCAAACTGTGCAAAGAGCCAAGATGGCCATCGACAGATGAATGGATGAAGAAGAGGTGGTATATATACACAATGGAATATTATGCAGCCATCAAAAGAAATGAGATCTTGCCATTTGCAACGACACGGATGGAACTGGAGGGTGTTATGCTGAGCGAAATAAGTCAATCAGAGAAAGACATATATCATATGACCTCACTGATATGAGGAATTCTTAATCTCAGGAACAAACTGATGGTTGCTTGAGTGGTCGGGGGTGGGAGGGATGGTGTGGCTGGGTGATAGACATTGGGGAAGATATGTGCTATGGTGAACGCTGTGAATTGTGTAAGACTGTGGAATCACAGATCTGTACCTCTGAAAAAAATAACGCAACATATTTTAAGAAAAAAGAAAAAGAAGAAGATAGCAGGAGAGGAAGAATGAAGGGGAGTAAGTCAGAGGGGGAGAAGAACCAGGAGCGATGATGGACTCTGAAAAACAAACTGAGGTTTTTGGAGGGGAGGGGGGTGGGGGGATGGGTTAGCCTGGTGATGGGTATTGAGGAGGGCACATTCTGCATGGAGCACTGGGTGTTATGAACAAACAATGAATCATGGAATAGTACACCAAAACAAATTATGTAATATGTGGTGATTAACATAACAATAAAAAATTAAAAAGAAAAAAAGAAAGACAGGCCTTTCTCAAGAAACAAGAAAGGTCTCAAATACACAATCTAACCCTACACCTAAAGGAGCTGGAGAAAGAACAGCAC
>NW_027406671.1:0-1632 GCF_003265705.2 Callorhinus ursinus | reverse complement strand
CTTTGCTTTTGTTATTAATTGCCTTATATAATTGGCTGCTCCCATGTTAGGGGCGTAGATATTTACAATTGTTAGATCTTCTTTTTGGATAGACCCTTTAAGTAGGATATAGTGTCCTTCCACATCTCTTTTTATAGTCTTTGTTTTAAAATCTAATTTGTCTGATATAAGGATTGCCACCCCAGCTTTAGCATGGTAAATGGTTTTTCACACCCTCAGTTTGAATCTGGGGGTGTCTTTGGGTCTAAAATGGGTCTCTTGCAGACAGCATATCAATGGGTCTTGTTTTTTTTATCCAATCTGATAGCCTGTGTCTTTTGATTGGGGCATTTAGCCATTTACATTTAGGGTAACTATTGAAAGATATGAATTTAGTGCCATTGTATTGCCTGTAAGGTGACTGTTACTGTATCTTGTCTCTGTTCCTTTCTGGTTGATGTGACTTTTAGGGTCTCTCTTTGCTTAGAGGACCTCTTTCAATATTTCTTGTAGGGCTGGTTTTGTGTTTGCAAATTCCTTTAGTTTTTGTTTGTCCTGGAAGTTTTTTATCTCTGCTTCTATCCTCAATGACAGCCTAGCTAGATATAGTATTCTTGGCTGCATATTTTTCCCGTTCAGTGCTCTGAAGATATCATGCCAATCCTTACGGCCTGCCAGGTCTCTCTGGATAGGTCTGTTGTCAATCTAATGTTTCTACCATTGTAGGTTACAGTTCTCCTGAGCTGCTTTCAGCATTTTCTCTTTGTCTCTGAGACTCGTAAGTTTTACTATTAGATGTCGGTGTGTTGACCTGTTTTTATTGATTTTGAGGGGGGTTCTCTGTGCCTCCTGGATTTTGATGTGTGTTTCCTTCCTCAAATTAGGGAAGTTCTCTGCTCTAATTTGCTCCAATATACCTTCTGCCCCTCTCTTTCTTCTTCTTCTGGGATCCCAATTATTCTAATATTGTTTCATCTTATGGTATTACTTATTTCTCGAATTCTGCTCTCGTGATCCCAGTTTCTTTATTTTCCATCATTTGGTCTTCTCTATCACTAATTCTCTCTTCTGCTTCATTTATCCTAGCAGTTAAGAGCCTCCATTTTTGATTGTACCTCATTAATAGCCTTTTTGATTTCGACTTGGTTAGATTTTAGTTCTTTTTTTCTCAGAAAGGGTTTCTCTAATATCCTCCATGCTTTTTTCAAGCCCAGCTAGTATCTTTAAAATCGTCATTCTGAACTCTAGTTCCTAGTACTAATATCCGTTTTGATTAGGTCCCTGGTAGTCAGTACCACCTCTTGTTCTTTTTTTTGAGGTGATTTTTTCCATCTTGTCATTTTGTCCAGAGGAGAAGAGATGAATGAGAGAACAAAATGCTAACAGGGTAACAACGACCCCTGAAAAATATACATTAAACAAATCAGAAGAGACCTGAAACCAGGGGAAAAGAAAGGGAAAGAAAGAAAAAAGAAAAAAAGATAAAAAGAAACAAACAAACAAAAAAAACAGAATATAATCAAATATGATCAGGCTGGTGCATAGATCAGTGCCACACACTAGATTTTGGGCGTATTTTGGTCCATTAGAAGAAAGTGTCTCCCAAAATTTTAAAGAAAGAAAAACTTATATATGTACAAAAATAAGGATAAA
>NW_027406670.1:0-1633 GCF_003265705.2 Callorhinus ursinus | reverse complement strand
GCTTCTCCCTCTCCCACTCCCCCTGCTTGTGTTCCCTCTCTCACTGTGTCTCTCTCTGTCAAATAAATAAAATCTTAAAAAAAACCCATGGGAAACAGCAAAGGTGGTCCTAAGAGGAAAGTGCATAGCCATTCACACGTATCTTATAAAATTAGAAAAATCCAAATTGCACAAGGTAAACTTGCACCTAAAAAGCCTGTAGAAAAAACCGCAAATTAGGCCTAAACCATGCAGGAGGACGGAAATAATAAAGACTAGAAAAGATATTAAAGAAATAAAAACAGAAAAACAGTAGAACAGATCAATGAATTTAGATGTTGGCTCCTTGAAAAAATCAATAAGATCGATAAACTTCTTGTCAGTCTTTTCCAAAGGAAGAGACAGGACACAAATTAATAAAATCATAATGAAAGGGGAGAGATCACAACTAATACCAAGGTCATAGAAACAATTATGAGAAATTATTTATCACCAAAGACATGCCAACAAATTAAGCAATCCAGAAGAAATGGATACCTTTCTAGGAACTTATAAACTTTCAAGACTGAAAGAGGAAGAAATAGACAATATGTACAGACCAATTAACAGCAAGGAAATTGAAGCAGTAGTTGTAAACCTCCCCCCGCAAAAAGCGTCCAGGGCCAGATAACATCCAAGGCATATTCTGCCAAACATTCAAAGATGAAATAATACCTCTTCTACTGGAGTTTTTTCAAGAAATAGAAATGGAAGTAAAACTTCAAATCTGGTTTCATGAAGTCAGCATTACCTTGATCAAAAATCCAAAGGCCTCATCAAAACGAGCCTTACAGACCATTATCCTTGATGAACAAGGATGCCAAAATTCTCAACAAGATCCTAGCCAATATAATCCAACAGTACACTAAAAGGATTATTTACCACGACCATGTGGGATTTATTCCTGGAATGCAAGGGCGGTTAAACATTCGGAAAGCAATCCAAGTGATGGAGCCCATAAAAAACGAACGGACAAGAACCCTATGAACCTCTCTATTGATGCAGAAAAAGCATTTGACAAAATACAGCATCCTTTCCTGATTAAAATTCTTCAAATTATAAGGATAGTGGGAACATAACACAACATCATAAAAGCCATCTATGAAATGCCCAAGCAAATATCATTGTCAACGAAGAAAACTGAGAGATGTCCCTTAAGGTCAGGAATGTGAGAAGAATGTCTACTCTCACCACTATTGTTCAACATACTACTAGAAATCCTAGCTTCAGCCATCAGAGAAGAAGAAATGAAAGGCATTCAGATTGGCAAAAATTAAGTCAAAAGTTTTCTCTTTGCAGATGACATGATCCTTTGTGTGGAAAATCCAAAAGACTCAACCCCAACATGGCTAGAACTCAACCAGCCATTCAGAAATCTGGCAAGATACAAAGTCTTTGCATAGAGATCAGTTGCATTTCTAGACAGAAACGATGTGACTGAAGAAATAGGAATTAAGGGATCAAGTCCATTTACAATAGCACAAAAAACCATTAGATCCTTAGGAATAAACCTAAGCAAAGAGGTAAAGGATCTATACTCTAGAAAATATGGGACACATATGAAAGAATAGGGGAAGACACAAATAGATGGAAAAATATTCCATGATTATGGATT
>NW_027406669.1:0-1633 GCF_003265705.2 Callorhinus ursinus | reverse complement strand
GCAGCTGTGGGTCCTCCATGGCCTCTCGGGGCAGCCTCTAAAGAGTTTTGTTTGTAATGGTGTCTTGGGTTTGGCGTGAATCTCAGCTTCTTGATGACAGGGGCCAGCCTATCAGCTGCAGGTCCCACAGGTCCTTCAGGGGACAGCCCAATAACACAGGTCGCACAGCTCCTCTGGGGACAGCCCTCATGAGTTCTGGGTGTCCTGGTGATTCTTGGACACAGCCATGGATCTCAGCTTCTTCATGACACGGGGAATGATGTGGGGGCCAGCACAGCAGCCGTTGGTCCCACAAGTCCTCCGGGTCAGCATCTTGGTGGCCCTGTGGCCCAGAAGGTACCTGTTCAGGTGCCTTTTATCGGGCCACGAGACCTCAATCGCATTGGCCCACTTGACCCCCATTACCTGGTGACAGGCCAAGGTCAGTCACGGAAACTCCAACACCAATTCCCCAAAAAAGGCCCCCATGTAGTAAAAGTTGCCCTGGTCCCTGGAGATGTGGGTCTGGGACTATGCCCAGCACTCATAGCTAAAGTCCGCAGGGGCTGCCCAGTAGAAACCGGGGTGTGGGGTGCCAAAGAGGGGGGACAGGATCTCCATGCCCACATGGTCCCAGAACTTCATTCCCACATCCACGTCCACGCACACGAGGTCTTCCACGTCACAGAGGAAGCGCTGCACGCAGAAGCAGCTGATCATCGCCCTGTGCCAGATTGACACATCCTGCCAGTGCAGGACGCCGCGGACGTCGACCACCACCACACTCCGCCCTCCCAGAGTGGCACACGGGGCACAGCAACCAGCTGGTCGGTGAAGATGTAGTAAATGACCCTGTGTCCACCATGAGGACCACCAAACTCCGGCCTACGTGGAGAGGCACAGGGGGCCCAGGAGCTGGCTGATTGGTGAATACCTAGTAGGTGACCCTGTGCCCCACCATGTAGTGCTTCAAGAACAGCTCCAGGAATACCACGTATCCAGAGGGGCAGTGGACAGGGCAGGAAGAGGTTCACTGCCAGAGGCTGGCAGCAGGGCAGTAGAGTTGGGGGCCATGGACGTGTACATCTTCGTCAAGAGGGCAGGCCCTGGGCTGCTTTAAGCAACAGCCACCTCCTGACCTTCCGGAGGGAATCTGCCAGCAGGACCTCCCTAATGTCTGTTCCCAGAAATGGGGGCCATCAGCAGCCTGTCTTCCAAAAGGGAGCCTGAGGCTTCAGAGACATGAAACCTTAGCAGCCCCACAGTCAGCATGCTGGAGCCAGGAACACTCCCCCTGTGCTGAGCTCTTGGGCAAACCCTGTAGGTGCCGTCCACTGGCTGCCCCGCCTGCAGATCCCATTCTTACCTTCCAGGAGGAAAGCACATTTGGGCACAGCGCTCATTTCTATGACTTACAGAGTGGCTAGAATCAGCAGGGCCAGGAACACGTCCAACTTTGCTTTGAGTGGGCGGTCACTGGCCCCCACAGACCCTTCTCCACTACCTGTAAGTGTCCTCCCTGGAGGCCTGCTGGGCATCCTGCTGACAAGGTGCTCAGTAAGCCACTGGTATTCCTAGGAGGGGTCTTTGACAAAACAGGAAAGAATGTCCAATGGAAAAAAGACAGTCTCTTCAACACCATTTGTTGAAGAGA
>NW_027406668.1:0-1633 GCF_003265705.2 Callorhinus ursinus | reverse complement strand
GACCCATTCATTCTTTAGTAGGATGCTCTTTAGCCTCCGTGTATTTGAGTTCTTTCCAACTTTCCTCTTTGATTCAGTTCTGGTTTCAAAGCATTGTGGTCCAAAAATATGCAGGGAATGATCCCAATCTTTTGGTACTGGTTGAGACCTGATTTGTGACCTAGGATGGGATCTATTCTGGAGAATGTTCCATGGGCACTAGAGAAGAATGTGTATTCTTTTTTTTTTTTTTTAAAGATTTTTATTTATTTATTTGAGAGAGAGAGAATGAGAGATAGAGAGCATGAGAGGGAAGAGGGTCAGAGGGAGAAGCAGACTCCCTGCTGAGCAGGGAGCCCAATGTGGGACTCGATCCCGGGACTCCAGGATCATGACCTGAGCCGAAGGCAGTCACTTAACCAACTGAGCCACCCAGGCGCCGGAGAAGAATGTGTATTCTGTTGCTGTGGGATGGAATGTCCTGAATATATCCGTGAAGTCCATTTGGTCCAGTGTGTCATTTAAAGTCTTTATTTCCTTGTTGATGTTTTGCTTAGATCTGTCTATTTCAGTGAGGGGGGTGTTAACGTCCCCCACTATTACTGTATTGTTGTTAATGTGTTTCTTTGCTTTTGTTATTAATTGGCTTATATAATTGGCTGCTCCCAAGTTAGGGGCATAGATATTTACAATTGTTAGATCTTCTTGATGGATAGATCCTTTAAGTAGGATATAGTGTCCTTCCTCATCTCTTATTACAGTCTTTGGTTTAAAATCTAATTTGTCTGATATAAGGATTGCCACCCCAGCTTTCTTTTGGTGTCCATTAGCAAGGTAAATGGTTTTTCACCTCCTCACTTTCAATCTGGAGGTGTCTTTGGGTCTAAAATGAGTCTCTTGCAGACAGCATATCGATGGGTCTTGTTTTTTAATCCAATCTGATAGCCTGTGTCTTTTGATTGGGGCATTTAGCCCATTTACATTCAGGGTAACTATTGAAAGATGTGAATTTAGTGCCATTTATTGCCTGTAAGGTGACTGTTACTCTATATTGTCTGTGTTCCTTTCTGGTCTATGTTACTTTTAGGCTCTCTCTTTGCTTAGAGGACCCCTTTCAATATTACTTGTAGTGCTGGTTTCGTGTTTGCAAATTCCTTCAGTTTTTGTCTGTCCTAGAAGCTTTTAATCTATCCTTCTATTTTCAATGATAGCCTAGCTGGATATAGTATTCTTGGCTGCATATTTTTCTTGTTTAGTGCTCTGAAGATATCATGCCAGTCCTTTCTGGCCTGCCAGGTCTCTGTGGATAGGTCTGTTGCCAGTCTAATATTTCTGCCATTTTAGGTTACATATCTCTTCTCCCGAGCTGCTTTCAGGATTTTCTCTTTGTCTCTGAGACTCGTAAGTTTTACTATTAGATGTCGGGGTGTTGACCTATTCTTATTGATTTTGAGGGGGGTTCTCTGTGCCTCCTGGATTTTGATGCCTGTTTCCTTCCCCAAATTAGGGAAGTTCTCTGCTATAATTTGCTCCAATATACCTTCTGCCCCTCCCTTTCTTCTTTTTCTTGGATCCCAATTCTTCTAGTATTGTTTTGTCTTATGGTATCACTTATCTCTCGAATTCTGCCCTCGTGATCCAGTAGTTATCTCTT
>NW_027406667.1:0-1634 GCF_003265705.2 Callorhinus ursinus | reverse complement strand
CGACGAGGAGATGAACCGCGTCCTGGCGGACCCGAGCGACGACACCAAGGGCTTCTTCGACCCCAACACGCACGAGAACCTCACGTACCTGCAGCTGCTGGAGCGCTGTGTGCTCGACCCCGAGACGGGGCTGCGCCTGCTGCCGCTGGCCGGCCGGGGCTCCGCCGTGCACCAGCTGAGCGAGGAGCTGCGCGGCGCCCTGCGGGACGCCCGCGTGACGCCGGGCGACGGCGTCCTCCAGGGCCAGAGCGTCTCCGTCTGGGAGCTCCTGTTCTACCGGGAGGTGCCCGAGGGCCTGCGGCAGGACCTGCTGCGCAGGTACCAGGCGGGCGCGCTGACCGTGCAGGAGGTGGGCGCCGCCCTCACCCCGCTGCTGGCCCGTGCCGCCGCCGCCGAGAGCGGGGTCCCGCGCCCGGCCCCGCCGGACCCCCGCGGGGCCCTGCGTGCCGCCACCATGGAGGTCAGGGTGGGCCGCCTGCGCGGGCCGGCGGTGCCCGTGTGGGACGTGCTGGCGTCCAGCTACGTGAGCGGCGCCACGCGGGAGCAGCTCCTGGCCGGCTTTGGCTCGGGGACGCTGGCCTTGCCGGCGCTGACCCGCAGGCTGACCACCATCATCGAGGAGGCGGAGGCGGCCGGTGGGCCCGAGCGCGCTCAGGGCGACGCCGCCCGCGGCCCGCAAGAGGCCGGGCCAGCCGGGCGCGGTGGCGGGGACGGCGACGGCGACGGCGACGCGGGGCCGTCCCCGGGCCAGGCCGCCGCCGAGCCCGCCGCCAGTGGCCCCCAGGAGCAGGCCCTGCGTGCCGCCACCGTGGAGGTGCACGCCGGGCAGTTCCGGGGGCGGCGGCCCTCCGCGTGGGAGGTCCTCTTCTCCTCCTACCTGAGCCGGGCCCGCCGGGATGAGCTTCTGGCCCAGCACGCGGCCGGCGCCCTGGCCGTGCCCGCCCTGGTCACCATCCTCACCCAGGCCGTCGAGGAGGTGGAGGAGCGGCTGAGCAAGGTGTCCTTCCGGGGCCTGAGGCGCCAGGTGTCCGCCTCCGAGCTGCACACGTCCGGGATCCTGGGCCCCGAGACCCTGCGGGGCCTGGCCCAGGGCACCAAGACCCTGCAGGAGGTGACGGAGATGGACTCGGTGAAGCGCTACCTGCAGGGCACGGGCTGCATCGCGGGCGTGCTGGTGCCCGCCAAGGACGAGCCCGGGCGGCAGGAGAAGATGAGCATCTACCAGGCCATGTGGAAGGGCGTCCTGCGGCCCGGCACGGCCCTGGTGCTGCTGGAGGCGCAGGCGGCCACCGGCTTCGTCATCGACCCCGTGCGCAACGAGAGGCTGTCCGTGGAGGAGGCGGTGGCCGCGGGCGTGGTGGGCGGCGAGATCCAGGAGAAGCTGCTGTCGGCCGAGCGCGCCGTCACCGGCTACACGGACCCCTACACCGGGGAGCAGATCTCCCTCTTCCAGGCCATGAAGAAGGAGCTCATCATCCGCGACCACGGCATCCGCCTGCTGGAGGCCCAGATCGCCACGGGCGGCATCATCGACCCCGTGCACAGCCACCGCGTGCCCGTGGACGTGGCCTACCAGCGTGGCTACTTCGACGAGGAGATGAACCGCGTCCTGGCGGACCCGAGCGACGACACCA
>NW_027406666.1:310-1634 GCF_003265705.2 Callorhinus ursinus | reverse complement strand
ATCAAAAGACACAGGCTATCAGATTGGATTAAAAAACAAGACCCATCCATATGCTGTCTGCAAGAGACTCATTTTAGACCCAAAGACACCCCCAGATTGAAAGTGAGGGGGTGGAAAACCATTTACCATGCTAATGGACACCAAAAGAAAGCTGGGGTGGCAATCCTTATATCAGACAAACTAGATTTTAAAACAAAGACTGTAATAAGAGATGAGGAAGGACACTATATCCTACTTAAAGGGTCTATCCAACAAGAAGATCTAACAATTGTAAATATCTATGCCCCGAACATGGGAGCAGCCAATTATATAAGGCAATTAATAACAAAAGCAAAGAAACACATTGACAACAATACAATAATAGTGGGGGACTTTAACACCCCCCTGACTGAAATGGACAGATCATCTAAGCAAAAGATCAACAAGGAAATAAAGACTTTAAATGACACACTGGACCAAATGGACTTCACAGACATATTCAGAACATTCCATCCCAAAGCAACGGAATACACATTCTTCTCTAGTGCCCATGGAACATTCTCCAGAATTGATCACATCCTAGGTCACAAATCAGGTCTCAACCGGTACCAAAAGATTGGGATCATTCCCTGCATATTTTCAGACCACAATGCTTTGAAACTAGAACTCAACCACAAGAGGAAAGTCGGAAAGAACTCAAATACATGGAGGCTAAAGAGCATCCTACTAAAGAATGAATGGGTCAACCAAGAAATTAAAGAAGAATTAAAAAAATTCATGGAAACCAATGAAAATGAAAACACAACTGTTCAAAATCTTTGGGATACAGCAAAGGCAGTCCTGAGAGGAAAGTATATAGCAATACAAGCCTTTCTCAAGAAACAAGAAAGGTCTCAAATACACAACCTAACCCTACACCTAAAGGAGCTGGAGAAAGAACAGCAAATAAAGCCTAAACCCAGCAGGAGAAGAGAAATCATAAAGATCAGAGCAGAAATCAATGAACTAGAAACCAAAAGAACAGTAGAACAGATCAACGAAACTAGGAGCTGGTTCTTTGAAAGAATTAACAAGATTGATAAACCCCTGGCCAGACTGATCAAAAAGAAAAGAGAAATGACCCAAATCAACAAAATCATGAATGAAAGAGGAGAGATCACAACCAACACCAAAGAAATACAAACAATTATAAGAACATATTATGAGCAACTCTATGCCAGCAAATTAGATAACCTGGAAGAAATGGGTGCATTCCTAGAGATGTATCAACTACCAAAATTGAACCAGGAAGAAATAGAAAACCTGAACAGACCTATAACCACTAAGGAAATTGAAACAGTCATCA
>NW_027406666.1:0-210 GCF_003265705.2 Callorhinus ursinus | reverse complement strand
CATTACCTTGATCCCAAAACCAGACAAAGATCCCATCAAAAAGGAGAATTACAGACCAATATCCTTGATGAACATGGATGCAAAAATTCTCACCAAAATACTAGCCAATAGGATCCAACAGTACATTAAAAGGATTATTCACCATGACCAAGTGGGATTTATTCCTGGGCTGCAAGGCTGGTTCAACATCCGCAAATCAATCAACGTGAT
>NW_027406665.1:0-1634 GCF_003265705.2 Callorhinus ursinus | reverse complement strand
TGGTGTCGTCGCTCGGGTCCGCCAGGACGCGGTTCATCTCCTCGTCGAAGTAGCCACGCTGGTAGGCCACGTCCACGGGCACGCGGTGGCTGTGCACGGGGTCGATGATGCCGCCCGTGGCGATCTGGGCCTCCAGCAGGCGGATGCCGTGGTCGCGGATGATGAGCTCCTTCTTCATGGCCTGGAAGAGGGAGATCTGCTCCCCGGTGTAGGGGTCCGTGTAGCCGGTGACGGCGCGCTCGGCCGACAGCAGCTTCTCCTGGATCTCGCCGCCCACCACGCCCGCGGCCACCGCCTCCTCCACGGACAGCCTCTCGTTGCGCACGGGGTCGATGACGAAGCCGGTGGCCGCCTGCGCCTCCAGCAGCACCAGGGCCGTGCCGGGCCGCAGGACGCCCTTCCACATGGCCTGGTAGATGCTCATCTTCTCCTGCCGCCCGGGCTCGTCCTTGGCGGGCACCAGCACGCCCGCGATGCAGCCCGTGCCCTGCAGGTAGCGCTTCACCGAGTCCATCTCCGTCACCTCCTGCAGGGTCTTGGTGCCCTGGGCCAGGCCCCGCAGGGTCTCGGGGCCCAGGATCCCGGACGTGTGCAGCTCGGAGGCAGACACCTGGCGCCTCAGGCCCCGGAAGGACACCTTGCTCAGCCGCTCCTCCACCTCCTCGACGGCCTGGGTGAGGATGGTGACCAGGGCGGGCACGGCCAGGGCGCCGGCCGCGTGCTGGGCCAGAAGCTCATCCCGGCGGGCCCGGCTCAGGTAGGAGGAGAAGAGGACCTCCCACGCGGAGGGCCGCCGCCCCCGGAACTGCCCGGCGTGCACCTCCACGGTGGCGGCACGCAGGGCCTGCTCCTGGGGGCCACTGGCGGCGGGCTCGGCGGCGGCCTGGCCCGGGGACGGCCCCGCGTCGCCGTCGCCGTCGCCGTCCCCGCCACCGCGCCCGGCTGGCCCGGCCTCTTGCGGGCCGCGGGCGGCGTCGCCCTGAGCGCGCTCGGGCCCACCGGCCGCCTCCGCCTCCTCGATGATGGTGGTCAGCCTGCGGGTCAGCGCCGGCAAGGCCAGCGTCCCCGAGCCAAAGCCGGCCAGGAGCTGCTCCCGCGTGGCACCGCTCACGTAGCTGGACGCCAGCACGTCCCACACGGGCACCGCCGGCCCGCGCAGGCGGCCCACCCTGACCTCCATGGTGGCGGCACGCAGGGCCCCGCGGGGGTCCGGCGGGGCCGGGCGCGGGACCCCGCTCTCGGCGGCGGCGGCATGGGCCAGCAGCGGGGTGAGGGCGGCGCCCACCTCCTGCACGGTCAGCGCGCCCGCCTGGTACCTGCGCAGCAGGTCCTGCCGCAGGCCCTCGGGCACCTCCCGGTAGAACAGGAGCTCCCAGACGGAGACGCTCTGGCCCTGGAGGACGCCGTCGCCCGGCGTCACGCGGGCGTCCCGCAGGGCGCCGCGCAGCTCCTCGCTCAGCTGGTGCACGGCGGAGCCCCGGCCGGCCAGCGGCAGCAGGCGCAGCCCCGTCTCGGGGTCGAGCACACAGCGCTCCAGCAGCTGCAGGTACGTGAGGTTCTCGTGCGTGTTGGGGTCGAAGAAGCCCTTGGTGTCGTCGCTCGGGTCCGCCAGGACGCGGTTCATCTCCTCGTCG
>NW_027406664.1:0-1634 GCF_003265705.2 Callorhinus ursinus | reverse complement strand
TGGTGTGTGTGTTTGTGTGTGTGTGTGTGTGTGTGTGTGTGTGTGTGTGTGTGTGTGGCTTGTGAGAGGAGATGCTCTTGTGTCCAGCCTGGGTGGCCCCCCAGCTCCCCTGGCCTTTGCTGCTCTCAACCAAGTGCCTGACTTCCGAGCCCTCTCGTGCCAGGCTCCTGGGGGCGGTGACGTGAAGCCTGTGTGAAGCGTGGGAGAATCCTTGGAACTGTTTCCAGTTCCAAATATCAACCAAGTAGAAAGCTGCTGTCCATGGAG
Source organism: Callorhinus ursinus (assembly GCF_003265705.2). NCBI lineage: Eukaryota > Metazoa > Chordata > Mammalia > Carnivora > Otariidae > Callorhinus > Callorhinus ursinus. The sequence goes on along the minus strand of NW_027406664.1, from coordinate 1,367 downwards.
AACACTCATATAACATCCAGTGGGATGGTTGTAGTTGGAAACGAAGCGACCATTTCCCTGTTTTCCTCCCACGAGTGGAAGGGTTTCCTGGGAAGCCACAGAGCAGTGTAGAGCGTGTCCTTGTGTGGGGTGTTTTCAGTCTGTTCTACATCTGAATCTCAGGGACGGGATGCCTGCCAAAAAGGGCGTGGTATCTGTTGTTGTGAAAGTTTCTTTTCAGATAAGGGCAGAGAGAGGGAGAGGTCGTGGGAAGAGGGAGAGGTGGGGGAGTTGAGATGGACCCGGCGGGCAGGAGGGAGGGCCTGTGTCTGTGCAGGTGTGGGCACTGGGGAAGCCCCGACTTAAGTGAGGCCAAAACTCGGAGGAAGCGATGGGGCAAGGAGAAGCTTGGTGACTGAGGCTCAGGTAGGAGGCATCTGAAGCCCAGCACTGTGGCACAAGACACGGGAAAGCAGGAAGCAAAAGGGAAATCCAACCTCATGGCCACTGTCAAAAGGGAAACACCATAGGTAGGAGGCTGTGCATAAAATGCCGGGAGACCCTTTGTTTCATGAACAAAATGAATATTTAGATGATTAGATTTTGGTGCATCCTCCGTGTTTGGAAATGTCAGATGATTTCCTCGCTGGATCATTTGAGTGTTCCCATTGGCTGTTGCCCCATGACTCACCTTAAAGAAACTTGGCCTGTGACATCTGTGTGCTTTTCTCTATGTGGAAGTGTGTCCCAGTGAGTGGATGTCATTAACCCATAGGGCTATGCAACAAAAGACACACATTCAATGGAAATAAATCACGTAAGACCACCACCTGTTCTAGGGTTTCAGCATGATTGTGACCAAACAATTTTATAGAATCTCCTTACTGGAAGACACAGCACTCTGAAACTTTAAGATTACAGAGTATTTTACTGCAATAGGAAATAATAACTGGAATGGTATCTCAGACTCTGCATGTGATAGCTCTGTTCCTGTTGCAAAGCAGAAGGATGTGTATTTTGATACTGTTGTTTCATCTCTGGCCCATGTTATTGTGAATGTATCCATTCTGTTCAGAACCACAGCTGCTTCCCAGGCCATGTTGGGTGGAGAATCGCTGTTCTAGCCCCACACAGCCTCACCAGTCTGTCTGGATTCTTCTAGACACTGGAATTGGTGAAAACTACAGGGAGTGCGGGAAGAGATACTGTGTCATGTTTTCCTGACTTTGGGTTTTGTTTCTGGATCGTCTCTTCTCAGCTATCATATGTTTCCACTGAGATCTCATAGTGAGTTGCCAAATTTGAAATGTATTAACCAGTTGTCTGGATCTGGACCGTCAAGCAGTGGCTGTAGTTTGAATAAGTTATGTGTGCATGTAAAATATATA
>NW_027406663.1:0-1635 GCF_003265705.2 Callorhinus ursinus | reverse complement strand
CAAATTACCCCTACTGAAGCAACCTAAAAATGCCCAGCCCAAGCTCCTCTCCTGTTAGACCCATGTTTCCTCCTACCCACTGGACAGCTCCACCTGGACAGATGGCAGAAGCTCACTGCTTACATGGCTCACACTGACTGCATCCTCCACACCTTTGCTCATTAACTTATTACCACTTCTTCCTCCCTGATACTCAATCTCAGATGAGAGGAAAAGCTTCTGCCAATTGAGAAATCTCAGAATTCAGGGTCATTATAGACTTTACCTGCCATCTCAAAGTTCCTAACTTCCTAAAACTCTTTTACATCACATCTCTCACCATCCTCCCATTCAGGCTGAAAATAAGTGCTTTGTCATGTTATTTTGTTTTGTTTACTTGATATTCTTTCTCAGCATATGTTCAATAAATGTTTGCTGGATGAATCAAGTTGCTGGAGCGTGCCATTCCCTGATTCAAAATGTGGAGCCTGTCCCCTGCCTGGGCCTTCCACCTCCATGGATGAAACCCACAGTTCTCCAACTGCTCACGGAACTTCAGAATTCCTAATGGAAATTATTATTGAGGGTGTCACCATGGACGTCTCATCCCCAGGTCCAAACACCATCTTGGAGGTGGGGTTGCTCTCAACAGGATGGTCCGTGGTGCTTCCTTCCTAGGAAACATGGTCTATCAGATTTCCCCAGCCCATTTATGCTCTTGCCCTGCACTGGCGCCCACACTTTCTTATCAGTTGGATAAGAAAAAGCCATCTCCACAGGTTTTCCGCCCACCCTGCAGACTGGTGGCAACACAGGCCATCCGTCCTAGCCACAGGACAGGACACCCAGCCCTGCTATGGCACGACCTCAGGAGCCCGGGAAGGCAGTCTGAGCCCTGGACACCATTTGCACAGCTTTCAAGTGTGTCCATGCCCCGCCCTTTATCTGCAAAGTCTGAGGTGATTGGCCCCAGGGCTTTCTCCTTCCAATTTCACCCTCCCTGCAGCTAGCAGCACGCTCCCTTCCACTGCTCTTGGGTATTCCTGGCCTACCTCAGCTGTCCTTCCTCGGTCACCCACCCCTCACTCACATAGCCCCACCCTCTATGTGGGGTTGCACTCCACCCAGGGGGAAAGCCCCCTGCCTCCAGGAGGCATCATGGCAGCTCCCAGCCCTGGGACCCCGGCAAGGATGCCCTGGACCACTAGAGTAGTCAAGAGATGTCTCTCACCTGAATTCAGGGGCAGAGAGACAAGTGTACTCTTCCTGACAGAGTTAGGGGGACTCTACAGTAGTGGGGTGTCTGGCATGCTGCCGATCCATTCATACAACAGACCTGCCCTGTCAGACCACCCCACAACTTCCAGCTGGTGATAAGGATTCAGAGGCTTCCCCAGCCCATCCACGTTCTTTCTCCTGAATCCCTCCACCTCTCCACCTTCTCTCCTTTTGGCATCTCTCCTTTTGGCCCCTTTCCCCCTAAGCCGAACTCTAGATTCAGAGCCCTGACTGCCAACCAGCCTGGGGCTCTCTGGACTTGGGTTTGTACTCGTTTTCTCTCATGGACTCTGGCCATCACTTTCCCCAGGATGCTCTCAGTGCCCCTCACTAGCTGAGGGTGTCCTGGCTGGTCTCCTCCCCTGGCTGCTGGTCATT
>NW_027406662.1:0-1635 GCF_003265705.2 Callorhinus ursinus | reverse complement strand
CAACACCAAAGACATACAAACAATTATAAGAACATATTATGAGCAACTCTATGCCAGCAAATTAGATAACCTGGAAGAAATGAGTGCATTCCTAGAGATGTATCAACTACCAAAATTGAACCAGGAAGAAATAGAAAACCTTAACAGACCTATAACCACTAAGGAAATTGAAGCAGTCATCAAAAATCTCCCAAAAAACAAAAGCCAAGGGCCAGATGGCTTCCCAGGGGGATTCTGTCAGACATTTAAAGAAGAATTATTACCTATTCTCCTGAAATTGTTCCAAAAAATAGAAATGGAAGGAAAACTTCCAAACTCATTTTATGAGGCCACCATTACCTTGATCCCAAAACCAGACAAAGACCCCATCAAAAAGGAGAATTACAGACCAATATCCTTGATGAACATGGGTACAAAAATTCTCACCAAAATACTAGCCAAAGGGATCCAACAATACATTAAAAGGATTATTCACCACGACCAAATGGGATTTATCCCTGGGCTGCAAGGTTGGTTCAACATCCGCAAATCAATCAACGTGATACAATACATTAACAAAAGAAAGAACAAGAATCATATGATCCTCTCGGGCGCCTGGGTGGCTCAGCCGGTTAAGCGACTGCCTTCGGCTCGGGTCATGATCCTGGAGTCCCGGGATCGAGTCCCACATCGGGCTCCCTGCTCGGCGGGGAGTCTGCTTCTCCCTCTAACCCTCTTCCCTCTCGTGCTATCTCTCATTCTCTCTCTCTCAAATAAATAAATAAAATCTTTAAAAAAAAAAAAAAGAATCATATGATCCTCTCAATAGATGCAGAAAAAGCATTTGACAAAGTACAGCATCCTTTCTTGATCAAAACTCTTCAGAGTTTAGGGATAGAGGGTACATACCTCAATATCATAAAAGCCATCTACGAAAAACCTACAGCAAATATCATTCTCAATGGGGAAAAGCTGAGAGCTTTCCCCTAAGGTCAGGAACGCGGCAGGGATGTCCACTCTCACCACTGCTATTCAACATAGTATTAGAAGTCCTAGCCACAGCAATCAGACAACAAAAAGAAATCAAAGGCATCCAAATCGGCAAAGAGGAAGTCAAACCCTCACTCTTTGAAGATGATATGATACTGTATGTGGAAAACCCAAAAGACTCCACCCCAAAACTGCTAGAACTCATACAGGAATTCAGTAAAGTAGCAGGCTATAAAATCAATGCACAGAAATCAGTGGCATTCCTATACACCAACAACAAGACAGAAGAGAGAAATATCAAGGAGTCGATCCCATTTACAATTGCACCCAAAACCATAAGATACCTAGGAATAAATTTAACCAAAGAGGCAAAGGATATGTACTCAGAAAACTATAAAATACTCATGAAAGAAATTGAAGAAGACACAAAGAAATGGAAAAACGTTCCATGCTCATGGATTGGAAGAACAAACATTGTGAAGATGTCAATGCTACCTAGAGCAATCTACACATTCAATGCAATCCCCATCAAAATACCATCCACTTTTTTCAAAGAAATGGAACAAAGAATCCTAAAATTTGTATGGAACCAGAAGAGACCCCGAATAGCCAGAGGAATATTGAAAAAGAAAAGCAAAGCCTGTGGCATCACAATTCCGGACTTCC
>NW_027406661.1:0-1635 GCF_003265705.2 Callorhinus ursinus | reverse complement strand
TGTGGAAGCCTAGGGAAAGTACCATGGGTTGAAGTGTGAAAAGCAAGCCTGTGCAGAACGCACGTTCAGCGCACATCTTGTTTCACGAAGAGAGAAGCCGTTCCAATATGTGTGTGGAAGCCTAAGGCCAAGTGCCATATATTCTTACCCCCAGGAAGAACCGCTGTAGAATACCCGTCTTTCAACTCACAGCTTTCCTGAGGAAGTTTTTCTAAAGGGCGTGTGTAGGTCCAAGGAAAAGTGTGACAGGCTACGGTCTGAGAAGGAGGTCTGCGTGGAACCACTCTTTCAACTCACGGCTTGTTTCTGGCTTACGGGAGGCTTCTCAAGCGTGTGTACGGAAGCCTAGGGATAAAGCGCATGCACTTCACTCTCCGGGGGGAAAAAAAGCAAGGCCCCGAAAGAATCGGCAAGAAACCGTCTCTCAACGAACACCTTCTTTCCTGACGGGACAAAAACATATTCAACTCTGTGTGTGTGTGTGTGTGTGTGTGTGTCTGTGTGTGTCTTTGTGTGTGTGTTTGTGTGCGTGAATAAGAAAAGTGCCATATACTCACCTGGCAAAAGCAAGTCCGCATATACGGGAAATCTCCACTAATATCTTCAGGTATCCTGGAGACAGAATCATTTCCAAAACTGGGTGTGAAAGCATCATGAAAGTGCCGTACGCTGTACTACCTTTCCCTGGACCTAACACCGAGAAACGTCCTCCCTGACGATAGAAAGGAGCTGAGCCATCTCAAGGCTGCGTGTGATCGCACAGGGACCGTTCCCTGGACCTAATTCCGAGAAACGCGTCGGGGGTACAAGGCAGCTTTAAACTGACGCCTTCTTTGGTGAGCCCAGAAGCTTTTGCATATATAGACGTGGAAGCGTCCGAAGAGCGCAGTAGACCGCCCTGTTATAGGGAACCTCGCTTTTGCGAAACTTTCTTGCACCTGACATCCTTTGCCTTGGAGACGGGAGCCTTTTGAATAGTCGTGGTGGAAGCACAAGGAACATGCCGTTCCCTGTACTCATCTCTGAGAAACAAGTCCGTGCGCAATGGGTCCTTCAGCCTAGCATATGGACGGGGTCATGAAGTCAGGAGAGATTGCAAGTGTACGTGTGCAGGCATAAGGAGAGTGCCCTATCCTTAACTCCGGGAAAAGAGCATGACGGAGGGAGACCGTCTTTCAAGCGAACCACTCTCCTGAGATATATCGAAGCAGTTGCAAAAGGGGGTGTGGAAGCACAACGCAAGCGTTCTATATGAAACTCGGAAAACAAGGTGCTGTAGAATGCAGCTTTCCCTCCCGTCTTGGTTCATGTTTACGGAAGGGATACCCAGTGCGCGTGTGGAAGCCTAGGGAATGTAACATGGGCTGAACTGTGAAAAGCAAGCCTGTGCAGAACGCAACGTTCAGCGCACATCTTGTTTCACGAAGAGAGAAGCCGTTTCCAGTGTGTGTGTGGAAGCCTAAGCCCAAGTGCCATATATACTTACCCCCACGAAAAATCGCTGTAGAAAACCCGTCCGTCAACTCACAGCTTACCTGAGGAAGTTTTGCTAAAGTTCGTGTGGAGGCCCAATGAAAAGTGTGACAAGCTTCGCTCTGAGAAGGAGGTCTGCGTGGAACACCTGTTTCAACTCAC
>NW_027406660.1:0-1635 GCF_003265705.2 Callorhinus ursinus | reverse complement strand
GAGCTAAGCAGGAAAATAAAATTATGGACAATTTTTTAGTAAAATATGCTGGTAAATACTGATTCGGAAAGGGAGAACCTCAGAGAGGATGGGAGAAAATAACCAGGAGCCGCAACTGATAATACTTCCATGCAGACGGAGCATTTTCTAAATGTGTGATCACTCAGGGGACACTCCCTATTTATATATAAGTCACCTGCCATCATCAAGGCAAAGTGACACTAAATCCAATATTGCACAAAGTGTATTCTTCCTTACAACATTGTAGGATTAGCAGCTTTTCACAAAGGCCTCTATAATCAAAGTAATACTCTCATATTAAATGAAGTATCTTTAATATACCAAGATCCTGTCTCCTAAAGCTTTAACTAGCCATAGTTATATAACTCCCAAACTTTAGAGAGCCTTCTTCCAAACACAACCAAATTTAGACACTTATGATATCCAACAGGTACCCATGGTTACCAAGAGCAGCACAGCCTACTATCTTCTTAAAAGATTAGCATCTCCCCATGCTTCTGCACTGCAAATGTATTGCAGGTTCCCTGAAAGTGTAGAGACCCATTAAGAACAGGAATAGTTCCGGTATTTGACATCCCTCCCCCGCCCCCGACCCACCTATCCACCCCACTGTTCCTATGAAGATGCCCGCAGTGGCTCCACTTTCCTAAGGGACAAAGTGACTTTTGGTAAGAAGTGAAATATAAGTCTCATGAGAAAGACACCACCACCAGCCCCAGAGAACTAGCGTATCGACGTGCATCACAGTAACTCACAGGAAGGACAGTCCAGGTTTTAGAGGGCAGATTACAGTAAAATTTCAATGTGTCAGAGCTGGAATTTTTACTAAATAATAAAAATGAGAAAGCAGTTTTTAAGCCATGAAGAAATTAAAGCCCACTCAGTTGCTAAAACTAGGAAGAATAATTTTAAAATAAGTCTCACTAGTCAGAGTCTACAAACAGAAATACACTGAAATACTTACAACTCATTATTGTTACTTGCTACCTACCTTTATTGCAATATTCACCAACATTTCCTCCTGCAATTAAACTAAGTAATTTTATGTATCTCCTACTCATTGATCCAACACCTAATAATGTTAATAAACATTGTATTTTATAATGCCTAACATTGAGGGGGAAAAAAGTAACAAATACTCAAAAATAAAAATCTGTAAGAAATTAAGAAAATAAAACTAATCTAAGTTGTTAGATGTACAATTTTGTTGTGTAAGGTGCAGTTTTTATTTATTTATTTGAGAGAGAAAGAATGAGAGAGAGCATGAGAGGGGGGAGGGTCAGAGGGAGAAGCAGACTCCCCGCCGAGCAGGGAGCCCGATGCAGGACTCGATCCCAGGACCCTGGGACCATGACCTGAGCCGAAGGCAGACGCTTAACCGACTGAGCCACCCAGCAAGGTGCAGTTTTTAATTTAAACAGTAATTTCTCAGTATGGCAGATAGCACTGAACAAGAAGCGCGCTGACAATATCCTGGATCACTGCTTATTCCGTACAGCAAAAAAGACACACGTCAGTGCCGTACAGACTGATTAGAACCCACCAACATGGTTCAGTTAGTTTTTTCTACACGATCACCACTTACAGAGATAAAGAGTTTATATACACATCTAT
>NW_027406659.1:0-1635 GCF_003265705.2 Callorhinus ursinus | reverse complement strand
ACGGAGTCAGCTTCAGATCCTCTCTCCCTCTGCCCCTCCCCACACTGTCCTTCTCTCAAATAAATAAATAAATAAACAAACAAACAAACAATACAACCTTAATAAAAAAAGAGTACACTTATCGTGAGGACCAATGAGTGATCTATAGAATTCCTGAATCACTACATTGTACACCTAAAGCTAATATAACACTGTATGCTAATTATACTGGCATTAAAAAAGTAAAAATATTTAAGAACTGTGAGGGTGCAACATTTCAAGCCACCAACTTTATTACTATCCAAAATATTTCCTTTTCATGGTGTGCATGTATTTACTGAAGCATAGATAATTGGTGTCCACAACTGAGGGGGTTTATTCTTTGAGGTGAAGGATTGCTTAGTGTCTTCTAAGTTTTATCACAGAGTTATATTCCTGTTTCTAATTGAAAATTTCCACTGCTACCTGCTAATATGACTCTATCTTGTTCCATGAAATAACTCCCTTTTCCTAGTATTTGTCTCAAATACTAAGGGGTGGCGAATGGACAATATCAGCATTAGCCACTTCATACCTCCTTCCTGCTCAGAAATCTCTTCCACCTGCATGATCAGAGGACGCTTCACAGGAGAGCTGGATGTCCTGCTGGTCATGTGGTACAGGATCACCACTTCTTCTGCACAAATGTGCATGTCCTTCAAACTCTCTCAGTTACCCAGAAGGGAGCCCACATATAGTCACTTGTTCATAAAGTCATTGGAAATAAACTTGAATAATAGAATGATCATGACTGCTCTCCTTAAGGTCAGATAAGCCATAAGTAAAAAGGAGCACAAGTTGTAATTGTCTCAGTTCTGTTCACTTGATTATTGTGTCAGTCAGTTCTTACTGTGAAACAGACTGTCCTTGTCAAATGGGATATCATAATACCTTTACAATCAAATGGAATTATATGATGGGACTTGTTTCTGATCTCTCCTGGGCTTCTCATGGACCTGGAATCAGGTGTGAATCTCTACACACTTTTTCTAAGGCTAAACCATAGTGTTGTGTGTGGCTGTAGTGCTCTTCTGTCTCAGCAACTTTATGGGCTCTTATTACTACATTTCCAAATGTAGGCTAATCTTCTATTTATAAAAAATTGGTTTATCATGTGAATTACTTAAATTTCATTCCATTGTTCATACATCCGTATTAACACTTGGCTTTCTTCCCCATTAGAAGGGCTATCTCCCATCCCTCTTAAGTGAGAGTCAGCTACATGTGCTCTAGATCCTACCCATAGACATGTACCATTAGGTTTGTTCCACTGAATTAAATCATTAATGTAAAATTATACACAATAACCTGCATACACTTTGGTGAATTAAAGGACCTACACAAAAATGAAGAGTACATAGTTCAAGTTTCTATTTGTGTATGATTTATACACAATAAGCCTGTACATAAGTTTTAACTGCTTTGTTAAGTAATTACTAAAAATTTCAGCTTTCTGAGCATCACATTCCTTATTTCTGAAAGTACTGTGGGATTCTAAACATAACTTCATATGAACATCGTGGACATCACTGTGGTTGTTAGCTTGCTGGATTAACTAATGAATACATTTATCTATGGTCCTAGAAAGAAAAGTAAACATTCAAATCAGCCATGCAG
>NW_027406658.1:0-1636 GCF_003265705.2 Callorhinus ursinus | reverse complement strand
ACCAACAACAAGACAGAAGAGAGACAAATCAAGGAGTCGATCCCATTTACAATTGCACCCAAAACCATAAGATACCTAGGAATAAATTTAAACAAAAAGGCAAAGGATCTGTACTCAGAAAATTATAAAATACTCATGAAGGAAATTGAAGAAGACACAAAGAAATGGAAAAACGTTCCATGCTCATGGATTGGGAGAATCAACATTGTGAAGATGTCAATGCTACCTAGAGCAATCTACACATTCAATGCAATCCCCATCAAAATACCCTCCACTTGTTTCAAAGAAATGGAACAAATAATCCTAAAATTTGTATGGAACTAGAAGAGACCCCGAATAGCCAGAGGAATGTTGAAAAAGAAAAGCAAAGCTGGTGGCATCACAATTCCGGACTTCCCGCTCTATTACAAAGCTGTCATCATCAAGACCCTATGGTACTGGCAGAAAAACAGACACATAGATCAATGGAACAGAATGGAGAGCCCAGAAATGGACCCTCAACCCTATGGTCAACTCATCTTTGAGAAAGCAGAAATGAATGTCCAATGGCAAAAAGACAGTCTCTTCAACAAATGGTGTTGGGAAAATTGGACAGCCATATGCAGAAGAATGAACCTGGAGCATTTCCTTACACCACACACAAAAAGAAACTCCAAATGGTTGGAAGACCTATACGTGAGACAGGAGTCCATCAAAATCCTAAAGGAGAACACAGGTAGCAACCTCTTCGACCTCAGCCGCAGCAACTTCTTCCTAGAAACATCGCCAAAGGCAAGGGAAGCCAGGGCAAAAATGAACTATTGGGATTTCATCAAGATAAAAAGCTTTTGCACAGCAAAAGAAACAGTCTACAAAACCAAAAGACAACCAACAGAATTGGAGAAAATATTTGCAAATGACATATCAGATAAAGGGCTAGTATCCAAAATGTATAAAGAATTTATCAAATTCAACACCCAAAGAACAAATAATCCAATCAAGAAATGGGCAGAAGACACGAACAGACATTTTTCCAAAGAAGACATCCAAATGGCCAATAAATACATGAAAAAGTGCTCCACATCGCTCGGCATCAGGGAAATCCAAATCAAAACCTCCATGAGATACCACCTCACACCAGTCAGAATGGCTAAAATTAAAAAGTGAGGAAATGATAGATGTTGGCGGGGATGTGGAGAAAGGGGAACACTCCTAAACTGTTGGTGGGAATGCAATTTGGTGCAACCCCTCTGGAAAACAGTATGGAGGTTCCTCAAACAGTTGAAAATAGAGCTACCATATGATCCAGCAATTGCACTACTGGGTATTTACCACAAAGATACAAATGTAGGGATCCGAAGGGGTACGTGCACCCCAATGTTTATAGCAGCAATGTCCACAATAGGCAAACTGTGGAAAGAGCCAAGATGTCCACCGACTGATGAATGGATAAAGAAGAGGTGGTATATATACAGAATGGAATATTATGCAGCCATCAGAATGAATGAGATCTTGCCATTTGGAACAACGTGGATGGAACTGGAGGGTGTTATGCTGAGTGAAATAAGTCAATCAGAGAAAGACATGTATCATATGATCTCACTGATATGAGGAATTCTTAATCTCAGGAAAGAAACTGAGTGTTGCTGGAGTGGTG
>NW_027406657.1:0-1636 GCF_003265705.2 Callorhinus ursinus | reverse complement strand
ATCAACAGTTTATTTGCTTATTTAACAAATCCTGTAGAGTGACTTCTAGGTGCCAGGCAATGGGTGCTGGAGGTATCCTAGGGATGAACCAGACTAAAATCCATGTGCTTGTACAACTTACTCTGTAGGGGAAAGACACAGGTAATGAGATACAATATGACATAATGCATCTAGCAGTGAGTACTGAGAAGAAAGATGAAGCAAGTGAGTGGATACAAAGTTTGACAAGAGATTTTCTAGCTGGAGTGGTCAGGAAGACCTCTGTGAACAGTGGGATTTGAGGAAAATCCTATGTGAAGTGAGGGTGCAGACATCTGAAAGCTCAGCTTTAAAAATTACTTTAGGAGTTTTCAACTGGGGCAATTTTGCTTCGCAAGGGACGAAATAAACAGAGATAGAACACCATTCTCACCAATAACCTCAGATTTTTGTTTGTTTGTTTAATGAACAGTTTACATAGTGAAGCAGATGACAGGAGAGGTCTTCGGTTAAAAAACAGTTGTTGCAACAACTGTTTATACAGTTAATCTTAAACTGGCTTAGAATTCTTTTGTGAGTTCAGTTTAAATAAATAGTTATGATGAGAGAGTCATAAAGCGTCACATCGCAGCCAGATATCAGTTTAAGAGTTACTGCTATAAGTAACTCTAATCCATGCTCAGACATTTATTTTAACAATTAAGAGACAGATTCTTTTTGCTATTTTATTGTTTTCCTACCAGTCTCTTACTTTAGGGAAAAACCAACTTGTAGATATGTTGACTTCCCAAGCCATCACTCCAAATATAGACACATAATTCTTTCCTGTCTGTGTAGTCTTCTCCCAATATTTTCCTTAATTTCCTGTCTGTGTAGTCTTCTCCCAATATTTTCCTTAAATTCGGTTGTTGGTTTTTTGAACTACTTAATGCCTTGATTGTCACCTAATTTTTTTGCCAACATCCCTATATTTGTCTTATAAAGTGAAAGGTTGAGAATACAGGAGGTTGTGTCTAGCAACCAAATATCACAGGGTGATCAAAAGAGCATGTTTTCATTTTATTTTATTTATTTTTTGTTTAACTATTTTATTTATTTATTTGTCAGATAGAGAGAGAGACAGAACACAAGCGGGGGGAGCAGCAGAGGGAGAAGCGGACTCCCCGCGGAGCAGGGAGCCCGATGCGGGACTCGATCCCAGGCCCCTGGGATCATGACCTGAGCTGAAGGCAGACGCTTAACGGACTGAGCCACCCAGACATCCCGCATGTTTTCATTTTAGCAGGTAGAAGGAATTAGGAAAGAAGACAGGTACTGCAAATGTAGCTAAAGAGATGAGCAAAGTTGAGATCTTTAAGTGAAGCGTAAAGACTCCAGATATATTCATGCTGCTAAAAAGGCATGTAGTCGAGATACAATCAATGAAATCAAAGAAGTCAACCATGAAGAGAATATGTCACAAATGTCATCAGTGTATGTGTTGAAATCACCATGAAGGATAAGGATGGGGCATAGGAAAGAAATTAAGGTAGTGGAGGATGACGTTTTTACCAGAGTTACCTAGGGTAATCGGTGGTGATAAGGATTGCAGAGATAGAAACAGGTAGCAAGGACTTGGAATGAGAAGTGGAGCATTAATCATGAAGATCAGTGGTGT
>NW_027406656.1:1014-1636 GCF_003265705.2 Callorhinus ursinus | reverse complement strand
GGGGAGCCCGATGTGGGACTCGATCCCGGGACTCCAGGATCATGACCTGAGCCGAAGGCAGTCGCTTAACCAACTGAGCCACCCAGGCGCCCAAGACTCATTTCTTAATAGAAATCACAGAAGTGAGACAAAAACAGAATGTCTTTAAAGTACTGAAAGAAAGGGCCCCTGGGTGGCTCATATGGTTAAGCGTCTGCCTTTGGCTCTGGTCATCCATGATCCCAGGTCCTAAGATCGAGCCCTGCATCGGGCTCCCTGCTCAGCCGGGGGCCTGCTTCTCCCCCTGCTCATATTCTCTCTCTGTATCTCTGTGTCTCGAATGAATAAATAAAAAAACCTTTAAAAAAATAAAAAAAAAAGTACTGAAAGAAAAAACAAACCCTAGAATTCTATACACAGGGAAAGTATTTTCAAAATAAAGGTAAAGTAGGGGCGTTGCCTGGGTGGCTCAGATGGTTGGGTGTCTGCCTTTGGCCCGGGTCATGATCTCCAGGTGCTGGGATCAAATCCCATGCTGGGCTCCCTGCTCAGTGGGGAGTCTGCTTCTCCCTCTGCCTCTGCTCCTCCCCTCTGCTTGTATGGTGTGCACTCTCTCTCTCAAATGAATAAATCTTAAAAAAAA
>NW_027406656.1:0-1004 GCF_003265705.2 Callorhinus ursinus | reverse complement strand
CACTGCCAAGCAGACTTGAAGCATTAGCTCATGATTCACCAGAGACCTGCACTGCTGCCTACCACCTCAGGTTCCTAAGTAACAATGAGCAGACCACCACTCCACACTGCCCAACCATGACCTGTACTGGATACTGCAATGTGGGGGAAAAATGAATTTGTTGAGTTTAAACGACTGAGCTTGTGGGAGTATTTGTTATTTCATTATCAATCTAGTTCTAGCCTGTCCTGACCAATACACTCTTCCTCTGCCTTCTTCTCCTCCTATTATTCCTACTACTTGTATGTCAAATGTCTTCTACATCTTCCAGGTCTCTTATCTTCAATCTCCACCTTCATAACTTCTATGTCTTAGCATTTTCTCAGGAGCTCAGCCTTTCTAACTCCTGGGCCATGGCTGCCTGCCCCACTGCTTGGCTCAAAGAGGTAAATAGCTGGCACTGTAAGTCAAAAAGATGAGATATGCATTCCTGCCACTATTTTCCCAGAATCCTTTCTGTCTGGATATTCATATTCTGCTTTTTCAATATACATACTTCCTTGCATCAGCAACAATCCACATACTTATCATGTTCAATGTCTATGTATTCTATAGTGATAATATATTGTGCTTAGCTTTTTTCTTCTGTGGGTGTTGGGACTATAAAGATTCTCTCAGTAGTGATCTCCATTTTCTACTCCAAGCACAGTATATTACAGTCCCAATGTTTAGAAATACTTGTATAGTGCCCAGTATTGTTCTAAAGCCCAACCAAAGATAGATGCGCAAGTGTTCTGTGCAGAGAAAGAGACATGTGGAATGTGGGGTGGCCATTTTACCAGGCTGCACTCAGTATAGCTCAAATATACTGAGGCAAACTGCTAGATCTCCCTATTTCATTTCTTCGCCTGTTCTTCAGGCAAAGCACAAAAAAATGAGCTGACCCTACATATTTTGTGGAACCTAAGATGCCATCAATTTAAAGAGCCACCATTAAAAACCTTCAAGAGTGGAAAAAAAAAAAA
>NW_027406655.1:0-1636 GCF_003265705.2 Callorhinus ursinus | reverse complement strand
TCCCCAAAGGAGTCCCCGAACCAGAAGGCCTCCCTGCCCATTTATCCACCAGCCCAGACCCTGGCAACCCCTAAGGTGCTTTCTCTCTCTTTTCTTTTACCTGTTCTGGATGATTTCATAAGTGGAATCACCCAGTAAGGGCCTCCGTGTCTGCCCACCTATTTTCAAAAGGGACTCGTTTTCTCCTGTGTTTATTTGACATAGAATTTCTCTTATTTGATATTGAAATCCCCGGTGGATTACACATCACATGTAATCATAGAGGCCACTTTAGGAATTGTGGGAACAATCTCTGGGCCGAGACCCCTGTTCCTGCTGGGACAGCACAGCGTGACCCCAGACAGGAAACGGCTGGTTTCTCCTGTGGCCCACACAGAACCCAGGGAAATGCAGAAAGCTGGAAGACACAACACAAAGGGCAAAAGCACTGCTCACAACCCAAGGCCAGAGAAAGGTTTCACCTGACTCTGGTCCAAACCATGCTCCAAGTCACTGGGTTCCACAGGGACGGAGACCAAACACATGCAAGTCCAAGGCGGAAGGATAGGCACACAGGGAATATGTGTGAGAGATGTGGAGCTCCCGGGTAAGGACTCCAGCAAAGGAAACCCTATGGAGGCAGCGCTGGTCACCCTCAGACCGGCAGGTGTCTGGTCTGGGGAGAAGGTGAGGAAGCGGAGGTCCAATGCAGGTCCCCTGGAGAGAAGGTTGATGGGCACCCCTGTCTGGGAGAACAGTGAGCAGCACCCATCACCTGGTATGCTCAGCCTCAGACTCGCCCCTGGAAACTCTGGCTCGGTTTTTCACAGATGGATTTTCAGGAGTGTTCATCACAGCAGTGGTGGAGAGAGCAGGGAATGGAACAACATTAATGCCCAAGGAGAGGGATCGGATCCATTGTCTCAGTCCTCATGATAGAATGCCCTGTAGCTCCTGTCACGTTGTCTTTCGGGGCACAGGATCCGGGAAGCCCCTCCTGAGATCCCCTCCTGCCACGCTGTTCCTGACAACATTGAGAATTGTTTGAGGAGGAGGGGGAGAGGATCCAGGATGACAGCGGGTCCAAGGAGAAGTAAGGTCAGCACTGGGAGGACATTTGGACATGTCCTGAGCCACCATCCAGGGCCCGGGCTGGGATGCATTTGGACCTGACCCCAAATAATGGCTCCTGAGGTATGGATTCAGCTTCTGTGGTTTCATTCCCTCCCTGCCTGCATCATTTATTCACTCCCGCATTCATTCCCCCCTCTCTCTCCTTCCCCTCCACACCTCCCTCCCTCCCTACCTCCCTCCTTCCCTCCCTTCTACCCCTCCCATGCTACCTTCCCTCCTCCCTCTCTCCCCTCCCTCTCCGGATCCTGCCTCCCTTCCATCCTCCCTTCCCTCCTCCCTCTCTTTCCCTCTCTCCCATCCTCCCTCATTCAGCAGAGGATCTGGGGTCCCTGCTGTGTACTGAGCACTGGGGCTTCATCAGTGAGCATCCCCCAAACCACATGGTCACGTCCACTGTGGGAGGTGATGGGGGCAGTCCTCAGGGCTAGAAGTGGTGATGAGTACCAGGAATCTGCTACTGAAAACAGGTCAGTTGCACAAAGAAAAGAATGGAGAGACCCATCCTTAGCACTTCCTCTAGAAA
>NW_027406654.1:0-1637 GCF_003265705.2 Callorhinus ursinus | reverse complement strand
TTATTTAAAAGTGTCTCATTTGGCTGAGGATGTGCTAGGCTGAGGAATGTAAGCGATAGGATGAAGTTCAAGATGCTGACATGCTGCTTCTGCCCACAGGAACCTCGTAACTGGGACACAGATTCAAATTTGAGGCTTGTCTGTATCACATTAAGGAAGATGAACGGGTTTATTCAAGTACGTACACATCACAACATTTTTCACATTAAGGAAGATGAACGGGTTTATTCAAGTACATACATGTCACAACATTTTTGAGTACTTGTGACATGCCAGGCATTGACACTGGATGCTCTATCCTTTTAGTCTAGGAAAATGTCATGAATGAGTCTGGGTAGGGAGAGTGTGTGTTGTTGAATGGGCCCTCAGATGCTGCAAGAGAAGCATGATAATATCAGTGCCTTTGCTGACAGGGAAGTGAGTGCATTTCTAAAGGTTAGAGGGAGTTAGAATATCTTAGTCATGCCCAAAATTGAGGAGCATGATTGTTCTGCTCCACGGATAGTACCTAGATGTCACCGGTAGAGGGTCACACAGTTTAGGGCTGACTTACCACTGACTTAAACCCACACAGTTCTAATCATTGTCATCTAGATTATATAGCACTCCCTCCAAACATTTGGTGGTATACAGAGAAGAAATGCCAGGCTTTAATCAACCCCTCGTAGAGATGACTGTTGTCTGCATGTTGTGTTAATTCCATGGTGTGTATGGGACCACTGTTGGCTAATGGCTCAAAAGAAGAAAGACAGAGTTCTTTTTTTTTTTTGAAATTGAAAAGTACCTCTGTCCTCATGTTGGAAGTTCTGACTGAGAGAGGTTCCTTCACTATAAGGAATGAATTCATGAATGTATATGCCCATCTTCATGAGCATTAAAAAAGTCTCCAAATATTCCCGAGAGTAAGTTGCTAAATATGTCAGTCAGCAACGAAAATAAAAAAGTAATGGATTATAGATCATTTTGAGAATTTAATACAATTTTGATCTTTAAATTATTGGAAGGGTTAAAGTCCAGAATATATAAAGAACTTACAGAACCCAATACCAAAAATCCAAATAATCAATCCCATCAAATGTTGAGCTGAAGGCATGAATATTTTCCATAGAAGACATCCAGATGGCCAACAGACACAGGAAAAGATGCTCAACATCATTCATCATCAGGGAAATGCAAGCCAAAACGAAGCAGAGATACCCCCACACACTAGTCAGAATAGCTAAAATAAACAACAGAAGAAATAAAAAAAAATAAATGTTGGTGAGGATGCAGAGAAAGAGGAACACTGTTACACATCTGGTGGGATTCCAAACTAGTGCAGCCACTGTGGAAAACAGTATGGAAGTTCCTCAAAAAGTTAATAATAGAACTACCATACAACCCACGATTTGCAATATGGTGTATTTATCCCCAAAATACAAAAACAAAACAAAACAAATCACAAACAAACAAACAACAACAAAAACCCACCAAAAAAACAGAAAACTAAATCAAAAGGTTATATGTACCACTAGGTTTATAGCAGGATTATCTGAAATCACCAAATTACTAAAGCACCTCGTGTGTCCATCGACTGATGAATGGATGCCATTTGCAATGACATGCATCTAGAGAGTATAATGCTAAGCCAAGTAAGT
>NW_027406653.1:0-1637 GCF_003265705.2 Callorhinus ursinus | reverse complement strand
GTGGAAAACTTTAAGAGGTTCTTCAAAAAGGTAATAGTAGAACTACCATATAACCCAGCAATCGCACTACTGGCTATTTACCTCCAAAATACAAAAACACTCAATCAAGGATTACATGCACCGCTAATTTTTAGCACCATTAGCTACAATCAGCAAAATATGGAAGCAGTTTTGTGTCCATTGACTAATGAATGGATAAAGCAGATGTGGTATATACACACAAAGGAATATTACTCAGTGATCAAGGAGGATAAAGTCTTGCCATTTGCAATGACATGCATAGAACTAGGGAGATAGTGGGAACTAGGGAGTATAACCCTAAGCCAAATAAGGCTAAGAAAGACAATACTCTGTAATTTCACTCTTATTTGGAATATTAAGAAAGAAAACAAGCAATCAAAGGAAAAAGAAGAACGAAGGAACAGACTTAATAGAGAACAAATAGATGGTTCCCAGAGGGCAGGTGGTTGGGGGATGGGAGGAAGAGAAAAAGGAATGAAGAGCGCGCTTATCATGATGAGCACTGAGGAAGGTACAGATTTGTCGAATCACTGTACTATACCACTGAAATTAATATGACACTGTATGCTAAATCTATTTCAACAAATGAACAGGAAAGAAAGGGTTATGGCTGACTTTTCAATGCAGGAAAACATCTGTCACAAATGGAGCCCATTACACAGGACAGTGACACTGCTTTCATTTTGTTGTCAAATGTTGGTCTAGGTGTAATTAAAACATTTTGACTTTTCATGTGGCCATATTTAGATCTAGTTCGATTACACCTAAAAACAATTAGATTAGAAACCAGTAGGAAAAGTGAGTTAGAAACCAGTATGTTGCAAAAATCCAGGCCCTCTCTGTTCCTGAATCTTGTATTCCAACCCACAACTAGAGACTGCCTGTTAGTGTTAGGGATGCTGAGCAAACACTGGGGTGCTGTTGAGCCTTGCCCCTGGCAGCAATCAAGGTCAGGCACCTCAGTATCTGTGGGCCCAGCAGGGTACTGGAGCAGGTGATGTTGTGTGGGTTCAAATAGGAGAACGTCCTGAGCCTGTGGGGCCCTTCTGCTCATCTGCTGGGCATGTGTGAGGGAGGGATGCCTTGGGGACAATGAATCCTTTGTACCAGGACTAAATCTTATCCAATCAGAATCAGAAATCTGTTCCTTCAAATGTATGCGCCTAAGTTAAGATGGTGGGGACACAGGGGGTGCCTAAATTTGTCTTGTCCCTCGGATACAACTATGATGTTATCAAATCATTCTCAACACCTAAGAAATCAGAGATGTGAGAAAACAAATGGTGCAAGTCCACAAGTAGAAAAGCTGCCACGTTTGGAACGTAGGAGATGGAAAGGATGAATCCTGTGTGATATAGCCGAGGACATGATGGAAGGGAGGGATCCTGCTTGAAGAGGCTACTGCGAAGTATTATAAGCATCAGAGCACAAAGTCGTAACTTTTAGAAGTCTGATGCAGTAGGGGATGTGCCTGGCTTCAGTGTGCTCAGGTGGAGGCCAGGAAGAATCCCAGGTGTGACAGAGCGGTCCCAGGATCCGCACGGTCCCAAGAAGAATGGGCGGTTCCTGATTGTGGCAGAATTCCCAGACATCAGAAATTTAATTTTGGAGCTACC
>NW_027406652.1:0-1637 GCF_003265705.2 Callorhinus ursinus | reverse complement strand
TCTCAGCTTTTCCCCATTGAGGGTGATATTCACTGTGGGTTTTTCATGGATGGATTTTATGAACTTGAGGAATGTTCCCTCTATCCCTATACTCTGAAGAGTTTTAATCAGGAAAGGATGCTGTATTTTGTCAAATGCTTTTTCTGCATCAACTGAGAGGACCATATGGTTCTTCTCCCTCCTCTTATTAATGTTTTCTATCACATTGATTGATTTGCGAATGTTGAACCACCCTTGCATCCCGGGGATAAATCCCACTTGGTCGTGGTGGATGATCCTTTTAATGTATTGTTGGATCCTATTAGCTAGGATTTTGTTGAGGATTTTGGAATCCATATTCATCAGGGATATCGATCTGAAATTCTCGTTTTTGATGGGGTCTTTGCCTGGTTTGGGGATCAAGGTAATGCTGGCCTCATAGAATGAGTTTGGAAGTTTTCCTTCTGTTTCTATCGTTTGAAACAGCTTCAGTAAAAAAGGTATTATTTCTTCTTTGAATGTTTGGTAGAATTCCCCAGGGAATCCATCAGGCCCCGGACTCTTGTTTTTTGGGAGGTTTTTGATCACTGCTTCAATCTCGTTACTGGTTATTGGCCTACTCAGGTTGTCAATTTCTTCCTGTTTCAGTCTTGGCAGCTTATAGGTTTCCAGGAAGGCCTCCATCTCATCCAGATTGCTCAGTTTATTGGCATATAGTTGTTGGTAATAATTTCTAGTAATTGTTTCTATTTCCTTGGTGTTAGTCGTGATCTCTCCCCTTTCATTCATAATTTTATTCATTTGGGTCCTTTCTCTTTTCTTTTGGATAAGTCTGGCCAGTGGTTTATCAATCCTATTAATTCTTTCAAAGAACGAACTTCTAGTTTCGTTGATCTGATCTACTGTGTTTCTGGTTTCTAATTCATTGATCTCTGCTCTAATTTTAATTATTTCTCTTCTAATGCGTGGCTTAGGCATCGTTTGTTGCTTTTTCTCCAGTTCTTTAAGGTGTAGAGTTAGTTGGTGAATCCGGGAATTTTCTATTTTTTTGAGTGAGGCTTGGACGGCTATGTATTTCCCCCTTAGGACCGCCTTTGCAGTGTCCCATAGGTTTTGGACCGATGTGCTTTCGTTCTCATTGATTTCCATGAATTGTTTAAGTTCTTCTTTGATTTCCTGGTTGAGCCAAGCATTCTTGAGCAGAGTGATCTTTAGCTTCCAAGTCTTTGAATTTCTGCCAAACCTTTTCTTGTGACTGAGTTCCAGTTTTAAAGCATTATGGTCTGAGAATATGCAGGGAATAATCTCAACCTTTTGGTATCGGTTGAGACCTGATTTGTGACCCAGTACGTGGTCTATTCTGGAGAAAGTTCCATGTGCGCTCGAGAAGAACGTGTATTCTGTTCTTTCAGGGTGGAATGCTCTGTAAATATCTATGAGGTCCATCTGGTCCAGTGCATCATTCAAAGCTCTTGTTTCCTTGTTGAATTTCTGCTTGGATGATCTGTCCATTGCTGAGAGGGGAGTATTGAGGTCTCCTACAATTAACGTATTGTTATTAATATGACTCTTTATTTTGGTTAACAGTTGGCTTATGTAGATGGCTGCTCCCCTGTTGGGGGCATAAATATTTACAATTGTTAGATCTTCTTGTTGGA
>NW_027406651.1:0-1637 GCF_003265705.2 Callorhinus ursinus | reverse complement strand
AAGTGCAAAGGGACTTCTGCAAGGCAAAAGGTCACAGATGCTGTCCCAGGAATGATCCAGTAAGATAGCAGGCTACATTCACAAGAAGCTATCCAAATGGAAAGAAAGTGATTTCTTAGAATTGCCCTGAAAGTTCTTGCCCTTAATTGTAACACAGTTCCAACAACTCTGATATCACTACTGACCTAGTGCCAGTACTGGGAAACAGATGACTCCCCAGGAATTTAAAAATTTTATTTATTCATTTAAGGGAAAGAGAAAGAGAGAGAGAGAATGAGAGATAAGGAGAACAGGGAGGGGGGGCAGCAGGCAGAGGGAGAGGGAGAGAAAGTCTTAAGCAGACTCTATGCTGAGCGTGGAGCCCATTGCAGACCCATTCCAGGACCCTGAGATCATGACCTGAGCCAAACCAAGAGTGGGAGGCTTAACTGGCTGAGCCACCCAGGCACCCCTTCTCCACAGGAGTTTACTCTTTACTTAAAAATGCATGATGTCAGGGGGGCGGAGCAAGATGGTGGAGGAGTAGGAGACCTGGATTTCATCTGGTCCCAGGAATTCAGCTAGATAGGGATCAAACCATTCTGAACACCTACGAACTCAACAGGAGATTGAAGAAAAGAATAGTAACAACTCTCTGAAAAGAAAAGCGACCACTTTCTGGAAGGTAGGATGTGCGGAGGAGTGAATCCAAGGCGATATTCGGGAGGATAGATGGTGGGGGAGGTGGCCTCCGTGGGCCGCTTCTGACAAGTGATAGAGCCCCGGAGCACAAAATCGGAACTTTTAGAAGCTGGCTCCACTGAGGGATGTTGCTCCAGTGGCGAAGCGGGGGGTGGAACCCTCACGGGACAGGGTGGTCCCAGGACCCTCGGGGTCACAGAAAGACTGGGGGTGCCTGAGTGTGGCAGAGCTCCCAGGGATCAGAGCGGGGAAGCCGGCTGCAGAGACAGAGCCAAGGAGTGGGCTGTCAGCTCAGGGTTGCCATAAAATGTGATCCGCGGCCCAGTCGGGCCACTGCTCCTCCAGCAGGGTCCCAACAAACGGCAGGTCTGGGGAGACTCCCCTTCCTCCCCCGGGAGGAGCAGTGTGGGAGTGCACCGCAGGAATCTGCTGGGTTTGGAGACTCCACACAGGGTCGGGTGCCAGAGATAGAAACGCTCAGTCACAGACCAGATGAGCACGGATTGCGGCTGGAGACCAGGGTGACAGGAGTGATTGACTGCTTTTCTCTGGGGGCGCACTGAGGAGTGGGGCCCGGAGTTCTCGGCTCTTCCAGGTCGGAGACTGGGAGGCCGCCATTTTCACTCTCTCCTCCAAAGATACACCAAAAGCTTGCAGGGAACAAAAGCTCCTGAGAGCAAACTCGAGCAGATTACTTAGCCGGGACCAACAAGGGCGGGGCAATTCCGCCTGCGGCAAAGACATTTAGGAACCACGGCAACAGGCCCCTCCCCCAGAAGATAAGCAAGAACAGCCAGCCAAGAGCAAGTTTACCAATGAATGAGAATGGCAGAACTCCAGCGCTAGGGGAATACCACACATAGAATTCATGGCTATTTTACCATGATTCTTTAGTCTTTCAAAGTTAATTTTTTTAACTTTTTTTTTAATTTTTCTTTTTCCCTTTTTCAACCAGC
>NW_027406650.1:675-1637 GCF_003265705.2 Callorhinus ursinus | reverse complement strand
GTGGAGTCTTTTGGGTTTTCCACATACGGTATCATATCATCTGCAAAGAGTGAGAGTTTGACTTCCTCTTTGCCGATTTGGATGCCTTTGATTTCTTTTTGGTGTCTGATTGCTGTGGTTAGGACTTCCAATAATATGTTGAATAGCAGTGGTGAGAGTGGACATCCCTGCCACGTTCCTGACCTTAGGGGAAAAGATCTCAGCCTTTCCCCATTGAGAATGATATTCGCTGTAGGTTTTTCATAGATGGCTTTTATGATATTGAGGTATGTACCCTCTATCCCTATACTCTGAAGAGTTTTGATCAAGAAACAATGCTCTACTTTGTCAAATGCTTTTTCTGCATCTATTGACAGGATCCTATGATTCTTGTTCTTTCTTTTGTTAATGTATTGTATCACGTTGATTGATTTGTGGATGTTTAACCAGCCTTGCAACCCAGGGATAAATCCCACTTGGTCGTGGTGAATAATTCTTTTAATGGACTGTTGGACCCTATTGGCTAGTATTTTGGTGGGAATTTTTGCATCCATGTTCATCAAGGCTATTGGTCTGTAATTCTCCCTTTTGATGGGGTCTTTGTCTGGTTTTGGGATCAAGGTAATGGTGGCCTCATAAAATGAATTTGAAAGTTTTCCTTCCATTTCTATTTTTTGGACAGTTTCAGGAGAATAGTTAATAATTCTTCTTGAAATGTCTGATAGAATTCCCCTGGGAAGCCATCTGGCCCTGGGCTTTTGTTTCTTGGGAGATTTTTGATGACGGCTTCAATTTCCTTAGTGGTTATAGGTCTGTTCAGGTTTTCTATTTCTTCCTGGTTCAGTTTTGGTAGTTGATACATCTCTAGGAATGCACCCATTTCTTCCAGGTTATCTAATTTGCTGGCATAGAGTTGTTCATAATATGTTCTTATACTTGTTTGTATTTCATTGGTGTTGGCTGTGATCTCTCCTCTTGCATTC
>NW_027406650.1:0-575 GCF_003265705.2 Callorhinus ursinus | reverse complement strand
ATTTCTTCCTGGTTCAATTTTGGTAGTTGATACATCTCTAGGAATGCATCCATTTCTTCCAGGTTATCTAATTTGCTGGTATATAGTTGCTCCTAATATGTTCTTACAATTGTTTGTATTTCTTTGGTTTTGGTTGTGATCTCTCCTCTTTCATTCATGATTTTGTTGATTTGGGTCATTTCTCTTTTCTTTTTGATAAGTCTGGGCAGGGGTTTACAAATCTTTTTAATTCTTTCAAAGAACCAGCTCCTAGTTTCATTGATCTGTTTTACTGTTCTTTTGGTTTCTATTTCATTGATTTCTGCTCTAATCTTTATTATTTCTCTTCTGCTGGGTTTAGGCTTTATTTGCTCTTTTTTTCCTCTAGCTCTTTTAGGTGTAGGGTTAGGTTGTGTATTTGAGACCTTTCTTGTTTCTTGAGAAAGGCTTGTATTGCTATGTACTTTCCTCATAGGACTGCCTTTGCTGTATCCCAAAGATTTTGAACAGTTGTGTTTTCATTTTCATTGGTTTCCATGAATTTTTTTAATTCTTCTTTAATTTCCTGGTTGACCCTTTCATTCTTTAGTAGGATG
>NW_027406649.1:0-1637 GCF_003265705.2 Callorhinus ursinus | reverse complement strand
TGAGCACTTTTTCATGTGTCTGTTGGCCATTTGGATGTCTTCTTTGGGAAAATGTCTGTTCATGTCTTCTGCCCATTTCTTGATCGGATTATTTGTTCTTTGAGTATTGAGTTTGATAAGTTCTTTATAGATTTTGGATACTAGCCCTTTATCTGATATATTATTGACAAATATCTTCTCCCATTCTGTCGGTTGTCTTTTGGTTTTGTGGACTGTTTCTTTTGCTGTGCAAAAGCTTTTTATCTTGATGAAATCCCAATAGATCATTTTTGCCCTTGCTTCCCTTGCCTTTGGCGAGGTTTCTAGGAAGAAGTTGCTGTGGCTGAGGTCGCAGAAGTTGCTGCCTGTGTTCTTCTTTAGGATTTTGCTGGATTCCTGTCTCACATTGAGGTCTTTCAACCATTTGGAGTCTATTTTTGTGTGTGGTGTAAGGAAATGGTCCAGTTTCATTCTTCTGCATGTGGCTGTCCAATTTTCCCAACACCATTTGTTAAAGAGACTGTCTTTTTTCCATTGGACATTCTTTCCTGCTTTGTCAAAGATTAGGTGACCGTAGAGTGAAGGGTCCATTTCTGGGCTCTCGATTCTGTTCCATTGATCGATGTGTCTGTTTTTGTGCCAGTACCATACTGTCTTGATGATGACAGCTTTGTAATAGAGCTGGAAGTCTGGAATTGTGATGCCGCCAGTTTTGCTTTTCTTTTTCAAGATTCCTCTGGCTATTTGGTGTCTCTTCTGGTTCCATACAAATTTTAGGATTCTTTGTTCCATTTCATTGAAAAAAGTGCATGGTATTTTGATGGGGATTGCATTGAATGTGTAGATTGCTCTAGGGAGCATTGACATCTTCACAATGTTTGTTCTTCCAATCCATGAGCATGGAACGTTTTTCCATTTCTTTGTGTCTTCTTCCATTTCTTTCATGATAATTTTATAGTTTTCTGAGTACAGATCCTTTGCCTCTCTGGTTAAATTTATTCCTAGGTATCTTATGGTTTTGGGTGCAATTGTAAATGGGATCGACTCCTTGATTTGTCTCTCTTCTGTCTTGTTGTTGGTGTATAGGAATGCCACTGATTTCTATGCAATGATTTTATATCCTGCCACTTTACTGAATTCCTGTATGAGTTCTAGCAGTTTTGGGGTGGAGTCTTCTGGGTTTTCCACATACAGTATCATAGCATCTGCAAAGAGTGAGAGTTTGACTTCCTCTTTGCCGATTTGGATGCCTTTGATTTCTTTTTGTTGTCTGATTGCTGTGGCTAGGACTTCTAATACTATGTTGAATAGCAGTACTGATAGTGGACATCCCTGCCGCGTTCCTGACTTTAGGGGAAAGGCTCTCAGCTTTTCCCCATTGAGAATGATATTCACTGCAGGTTTTTCATAGATGGCTTTTATGATATTGAGGTATGTACCCTCTATCCCTATACTCTGAAGAGTTTTGATCAAGAAACGATGCTGTACTTTGTCAAATGCTTTTTCTGCATCTATTGAGAGGATCATATGATTCTTGTTCTTTCTTTTGTTAATGTATTGTATCACGTTGATTGATTTGTGGATATTGAACCAACCGTGCAGCCCAGGGAAAAACCCCACTTGGTCGTGGTGAATAATCCTTTTAATGTACTGTTGGA
>NW_027406648.1:0-1637 GCF_003265705.2 Callorhinus ursinus | reverse complement strand
GAAGTGGTAATATTTTGGACGTATGGGGTTAAAACATCGTGTCAGTACTTACGTTGGCCTTTTCGCTTTTAAGTTTCGACGGGGCTGCTAGACACACATCAGCTGCGCAGGTGGCCCCGCTCTCGGTGGACGGCGAGGACGCGGGGTGGCCGGGTGACGTGTCTGTCCAGCCAGGGCAGTCCGGACAGCTCGCGGGGCTCCCTGGCTTTCCTGGAGCAACACGCGTCAGCCAGAGGGTCTGCCGCCCTCCGGGAAAATGTAACCCAAGGAAAAGACTACTCTCGGAGTCTCAGCTGCTGTTCGAGGGAGGCGTGCCCAGGAAAAAGGGGTGCCTGTTTGCCGGCTGGCTCCGGATGGGTCAGCTGCGGGGTCTCGAGGGGTGGGGGGAGCTGTGCAGAGAAGGCAGGTGTTCCAGGGCGGGGGAATTCCAGGACAAATCTGAGGACGGGGCAAGAAATACTGAGAGTGTCTGGGGAACCCCCCAGTGACCAGTGGCGTGGTCAGTGGGTATTCGAAGAGCAATGACCGTCTGTCTAGGCCCCTGGAAGTTATTTTTAATTATTCTATGATGCAGAGGGCTTCCGCATTCTCCCCACTCTCTAGTTTAAAAAAAAATTTAAAAACAAAAGTAGTTTGCTGTATTCACATATGCTGTATGTGAATAGGATCAGTTTATGGAACTGGTAAAGAAGTTTGTTTCTTCCGTCTGGATCAACATGGAGCAGAACAGCCCACATTCACTAAAACTGCTAGCCAGGAGGCAAAGGCACCGGATAAGCACCCCCAACCCCCACCGCTGACCCACCCACTCACCACTCTCTCCAGCGGCTGGCAACAGGAGGGTTTTTTTCCTTTTGCAGAGTATGCGATTGGGGCCAGCACTGACCTTGCCCACATCTCAGAGGACTAGGAGGTCCCAGCTAACATCAGGGATATAATAGTAAAAGCCTAGTAATAATGGCAAAATAATACTCTGAAAATTATTTACTAATTTCCAACTACAATAGCTCTTCCTTCAGAAATGCTTAAGATTGGCATCTATTTTGCTCTAGAGAGAACATTCCTTATTAGGGCAAAGTGAAAAGGAAAGCAACAATAGCCAAAAAGAGGCAGAAAATGAAAAGCCACAAGCTTCTACCGGCGTAGGGAATGCAATTTCTCTTTGCTCGTTCAAGAACAACTAGAATATACCGAGTACTCCATAAACAGCCGCTGTGGACTCACATGCTTTATCCCCCTCATTACAACATCAGTGTGTGGTGCTGAAAATGGCCAATTCTATAGCAAAGAATCATTCCCCAGGGAAGCATCTGCGCCTCTGCTGTAGAAAATGCTTTGGAAACAGCATTGGGTTTCCTTCCAGATTCCTTAGGCCTCTGCCCAAAATGTGACCTGAGCTGATTCTCCAGAATCCATATAAAGAACGTTTTTACTTAATCTAGTCCAAATTCATACTGCTTTATTCAAAAGTTGTGTCCCTGAGGAGTTAAATATGCTACGTTTCTTCCTATCAACTCACCTGGTAATCCACTGTTTAAAGCTAACTAGGGCATCAAGCTCGGTAACAACATCCAGGGAACCCATGTTGTATTTCAGGCTGTGCTGTGCAGCTTACAAGCAGCTTTTCATTTTATCTT
>NW_027406647.1:0-1638 GCF_003265705.2 Callorhinus ursinus | reverse complement strand
GTGGAATCGGTGCCGCCCAGTGTTGCTGAAGGGAAGAACGTTCTTCTGCGAGTCAACAGTCTGCCTGGGGATCTTGTAGGTCTTAGCTGGTTCAAAGGGAAAAGTGTAGCGCCCAGGCGTCAAATTGTATCATATGTAGTAGATACACAAGTAATTATCCCAGGGCCCGCACACAGCGGCAGAGAGATAATATACCCCAACGGATCCCTGCTGTTCCAGAATGTCACCCTGAATGACACAGGATACTACACCCTACAAACCGTGAAGAGAAATATTCAAGTTGAACAAGTAACAGGACAGCTGCACGTATCCCGTGAGTAATTCCTCTCTCACCTCTGGTGTTGGGTGGGGTGAGTTCTACTTCACACACACAGGATGCACAGGCCAAGACTTGGCCTCCATCCCCCTCTGCATTATGTCCTGTGTAGGGTTCAAGAATTTAGTGCAGGACACACACAGTGAAGACAAACTTCCTAAGATCAGAATTCTTTTCCCAGAATCCAGACTCTGGGATCATCTGAGAAAGACCCTGCTGGGCCCAGTCAGGACCAGGCCTGAGGGGCCTCTGGGATCGTGACCAGAGCTCAGCCCAGAAAGCCCCTGCTCAGACCCCTGTGGTGGGGCTCCTAACTCTAGTGACCCTGGGGGTCTGTGCCAGGAAGGGTTAGGGCTCCTGGGCAGAGCTGCCTGGGAGCAATGATTTCCCAGCTGCCCGAGCTGGTCACCAGCCAGGGCTCAGTCTCAAGAGCCACATCTGGGGAGGGCAGAGCCTCGTCCTTCACCCGAGACTCACCTCCCCAGATGTGGCTCTTGAGACTGAGCCCAGACTGGTGAGCAGGAGATCAGAGTTACCCAGGCTCTGTGTGCAGACACAGCCCCGTCCTCTCCTCCAGCAGAGGGAGGGATGCTGGTCTGGGCAGTGACGGCAACTGGGAGGCTCACTCTGTGTTTACTCTAGAACCATATGACCTGCATCAGCAATCAGAGGCAGAATGATCCGGCCCACCCTCAGGTGGCCGATCTTCACGTCCCTGTGCTGGACTTGAGATCTGATTGTTTCCTGCTGTGTTGCTGTCACTCCCACTGGGGTGTCAGGGAAAGGACTTGCCTTCTCCTCCCGACTCTGCCCCCGAAACCAGCCCAGTGTCCACATGTTAACAAACTCGGTTGCTCTTGCTTAGGAGGGAAGGAGTCAATAGTGTGGGTGTCTCTCCCGCTGGAGGGCAGGGAGCCTGGTGGCCAGACCTCCTAGGATCCTGCACCCAGGATGCCTCTCTGAAGAGATGATGCATCATTCATTCCCTCACCACCCCTGCTTCCTGCTCATCCCCTCGCTCTCGGCTTGGTCATCTGACTCGGCTCTGCCATGGATGGGGTCACTACCTCATGTCACTCATTATCAAACAGCTGGGCAGAGCTGCCGTCCAGGCCCTGGGACCTGAGTACTGGACTGACCTCCGGGCTTGTTCCTGCTGTCCCCAGGTGTCATTTCTGCTCAGACCCCCATCCCCAGGCTGGGCTGGCAGGTCAGTGCCGAGCCAGGAGAGGCCCGGGGCTGTCTCTGACTCTGTCCTGTGTCCTCCAGGATCAAATGCTGCTCTGTAATTGACCCTGGAGACAGCCTGTGTTGTAAGCACA
>NW_027406646.1:0-1638 GCF_003265705.2 Callorhinus ursinus | reverse complement strand
CCCCCCACACTTTATGATATCAAAATTTACTACAGAGCTTCAGTAATCAATTCAGTTTGGTACTAGCATAGGACAAACCTACGTAGGATAGAATTGTATCCCACTCTGCCTGTGTTTCTCTGCCCTTTTGTCTTTTTTTGCTCTTCTGCTAGAGGCCTATTTATTATCTCTGTCTATAATTCTCCAATTCTCATGCAGAGTTTGAATAAAATCACAGTTTAGCACCAGCTGTGTAGATTTCTACAACACAATATGAAGCTTCCACTTGCTGCTGAGAAAACACACAGATGCAATTTATAATCAGATTTCAGGGGAATGTGACACGTTGTTAAGGTTTCATTTCTGGTCAAATAGGAGGGAGGAACTAAAAATGGAACTGCTAGAACAAAATGAAATATGAGGTGCTTAAAAGGAAACACGAAACTCAGACTTCAAACAACTAGATGATGCCACAATGGCCTTTTATTTATTTTTGCTTTTTCTGTCTAATTTGGGGGAAGTGAATTATGTTTCAGCAAATCAAATTCACTACAGATTATATGTATATGAATACACAAAGATATACACACACATATGGCTATAGATGTACATATGCCTTTGTTTTCTGGAATTAGGAATGTTCATCCTATGTAGCAAAGCCTCGACATACAAGCCCATCATGTCATTTAATCAGTGTTATTACTGCAAATAAATTACTCAAATTTCTTACTGTGATATAGTAAAGGTCATAATCACAGCCTATCGTCAAACATTAGCTACTGCTGTTGTATACAACACACTGAAGGATGTGACCATTAGTCATTTATGAAATGGATCTCCATTCTAATAAATTAAGCAGGTTTAAGGAGGAATTTCATAAGTTTAGGGCAGTATTTCAGGGCAACAATTCATTAAACAAGTATCAGCAATCTTTTTCTTCCATACTAGAAATTTTGTTGCTTTGGACAATATATTGAAAAAATAGCTTCTACTATTTTTGGAAGTCATCCATGAGAAGAAAAACAAACAGACAAACAGTGATTGCTCAATTTGAAACTTCTAAAAGGATGGAATATAATATTTAGAGCTAAATTAATATATGAAATACGAATAAAGGCTTTCTGGGTTGGTACAACTATTTTTAAGTTCTTCTATCCTTATGAGAATAATAATCTTGCTTAATTTAAAACATCACACCCCCTGCATTTCCTTTGTTTGAGAAAAGATAAGCAGTTTGACTTCACATTATTTGGCAAAAGCATGGTTAGCTGATGAAAGGTGGGATGTGACATGTTAGTCAATGACAGCCCAGATAACCATGAGATCATCAGAGTAGTGTTAAAATCAATTGGTAACAAAGTCCCATGGCGAAATCAAGGGATAATTTTCTCAGACACCTAATCTTTCAAAAAATGTTCTGCTATTAATTTTGATTATGGTCATAATTTAAACTGGCCTCCAATTTAAAAATGATTACATAAAAGCATTGATTTGGTGTCTGAGACTCATTTCCTCAGAAAGCACACTGAGGTGAAATGAGCAGTTTTTAAATGTGCAGTGTACATTGTCTTCACTTTAGAAAACAAGTAGGTAATACATTCTTCTCTTATGGATGCTAGCAACCCAAAGCTTTATTACGTTTGTCTTTACGTTACTATT
>NW_027406645.1:0-1638 GCF_003265705.2 Callorhinus ursinus | reverse complement strand
CCGCCTGTGTCCCAGCCCCCGTGGGAAGGTAGTCATGAACTGATTCTGACCTTGTCCTCTCCCAACACAGACTTCCAGGGGCTCTCATTACTGTTAGGCTCAGGTCCATGGTCCCCGTCTGTGCCCATCTGCTGGGCAGTCCCCACCGTGGCTCCTGGAAGCCCTGAATCCTGGTCACACATCCCTGTGGAATCCCCTCCCCTCCAGGGTGGATGGCCAATGTGACGGCGCTCCCAGGAAAAGAATGGCACAAAATTCCGGGATGCCATTTCTAAGCTGATGGAGTCTGTGACTTCTACTGGTTCCCTCTGTCCTGTGTTCATTCTCTGTCTCCTTCTCTGTCTTTGTGTCTTTGTCTCTCACAGGAGCAGATCTTGGGTTCCATAGGCAATGTGAGAACCCTCAGAAGCCTCCCTTGTACACGTTTCCCTCTCTGGTCCTGGGGTTCCGTTCCGCCCTACGGCCTCCTCACCCTGACCGGAGCAGTGTTTCTGGATCCTCTTCCACATATGGACCCTGAGGCTGCAACAAGGAGGGCCCTGACCTTGGTCTCCAGACTGGTGGCCCTGTGCTCTGCCACGATCAGCGTAGCCAGATCCTCAGCCCCCCAAGCCCCGAGTCTGTCCTCTGCTGAAAAGCACCTCGAGGGGTCAGAAACCATGTTCCCAAGCCTGGGATCTCAGGGGTTCGCGGATGGATATCCAAGGCCAAGAGGCACTTCTACAAGACTGTCGGAACCTTTGGACACTGCATCTCTGCAGCCCAAGTGACAGCCGAGTAAGTTGAGGCCTTATGTGCTATAGCCCTCCGGACTTGGGGGTGGGTATCTCTTCCTACTCCCAAGTGCCCAGGGTGGTGGTGGATAACGGAACCCAGACCCTGTCTTTTCCCCGTGCCCTGGCAAACCACTCGGTCCCTTGGGGAAACCTGACCATCAAGCGGACTGTCGCACCGTCCCTATGGGGCCTGGTTCCGGGTCCTGCAGCCCCACAGTGAGGAGAGGTGAGGCCAGGCAATAGCGGGAAGAGGGCAGATTGGACTCTCCCTGGGGGCCATGGATCCCTGGTCAGTGAAGACCCTGTTGTGTGCTGGCCCCTCGGGCTCCGAGATTCCAGCTCCTGCTCTGGCTCCGGGAGGGATACCAGAGTGTGACTCCTGCTAGCTCAGATGTGTCACTCTCTCCTGGAGCTACAGCCTGTCCATGCAGCTGCACTCCCCCTCCTAGTCGGCCAGCTCACCTTCACGGTGAAGAACAGGCCATCATGAATGTCAGGGGCCAGTGCGTGGCTGCTCAGGCAGGCGAGGGCTCAATTTCAACTGACGGAGACTCTGGCTTGTCTAGCAGGGGCTCTGGAGGGCTGCCTTTCCATCTCCTCTGCTGAGCAGCTCTCGGACTGGAGCCATTTTACCTCCCCTCGCTGGGCGTCGCTCTCCTCCTCTGTGCGATGGGTTGATGCTGAATGATCCCTCCCATGACGGGAACATGTGGAGTGCTGGTGATTGACGTAAGCCTGGCACGGAGCCTGGATTGCAGAGTGCACAGGGGGATGGTGAGCGGTGTGGGCAGTGAGCACTCCTTCCCCGGAAAGCAATTTAGCTCTTCATTGCAGCCCCCACGCCACTAGCTGGGAGACGAGC
>NW_027406644.1:0-1597 GCF_003265705.2 Callorhinus ursinus | reverse complement strand
TCTTGTTGGGAATCCCGGGCACCAACTGCAGTTTTCATTCTGACGGCTGCCATATGCAAGCCTCACTCTATCCATTCCCCCAATCCTCCCTGGATCACAATGCCTCCAGCATGTATGCTGGCAATCGATGTGGTCTCTTTTACTTTCCCGAACCCTGTAAAATTATCAGGGCCTTTGGAAAATGCAAGCAGGGATCAGGAAATTGGATGGAAACTTACTCTTTGATGTGCTGGTGGGAGCCATGCTGATGGAGTCACTTGGGTTCCAGAGCACTGGCCGGCCGACTGGGTAGGACCCGGATCATGGGACTTATCAATGCCTGGGATGGCCCACCCCTTGAAGTCCCACCCCCATCATTTTGACAGCTTCCTGTGGTAGCTCTGCCTTTAGTGGTTCAGAGCTTTGGCGGAAGAGGTCTTCAGGAGGACATCGGGACCACCTGAGCCAAGTATTTGCCTTGGGCAGGTGGACATGCCCCCCCTCTCCTCTGGTTGCAATGTGCCTTTCCCAATCCCACTGGCTTTTCTCCGAGATTACAGCCTTGACATCGAATCATTGTGTTGAGGTTCTGGGACTCTGTGTAGGACCGGACCACGTAAAGGCACTTCGATAATCACTTCAGATTCTGGCATGTATGTGTGCAACTCCAACCACCTTTGGCCACCCACGACGAGCCTCCTAAGTAAGTTCCCTTGTCTTGCATTACGTTGTTTTCTGTCTTTCTTTTCTTTGTTTACATTTATTTTTTATGTATTGGAACTTTCATCATTTTTCATTTGAATGTTTTTGTTTTTCCCCTTCATTTTTATATGTATTTTTTGGTATTACATTTTTTTATATTGATTTCGTACGTGCCCTGGTATTTTCAACCTTCGCCCCACCAATCAGGACTGTTTAGCTACATATTTTTTTGTCTAGATGCCCTCCACATCTGGGGAACCCAATTCTGATGACATCACGGCAGCTCCCAGGCATCTTGTGAAGCTATGGTGTGGAGCCAGGCAGGACACTGAAATCAGTCAGCTTAGATGGGCGGCACGTGAGAGGGAAATTGTGGACTTGGCCATCGCCATGTATGTGGGGTGGTTTGGTCGACACTATTAGTTGCTTGTGGGTTTGCACATGAGTGTGTGTGGCAAACCACCTCCTCTGACTCAGAGGCTTTGAACTCTTTCCTCCCAGCCTCACACCCAGCTGGTTCCTCTACTGGCACATCTTTTATGGGCCATGGGGACAGCTTTGCATCTAGAAGTTCCTAATCAACAACACCAGCATTTGGATTTGACTCTCTCCCTTTTGTGGCCAGAAGAAAAGTTTAACTCTCATAGGCAACTTCAATTTCCTCTCTTTCTGAGTGTAAGAGTTGTCAGTGGGGGTGGGGAGGGGGAGAGCAAGATGGCGGAGGAGTAGGAGACCTGGATTTCGTCTGGTCCCAGGAATTCCGCTGGAGAGGGATCAGACCATTCTGAACATCTACAAACTCAACAGGAGATCGAAGAAAAGAATAGCAACAACTCTTTGATCAGAAAAGCGACCACTTTCTGGAAGGTAGGACATTGTGGAGATTCCACACCGAGTTGGGTGGCAGAGAAAGAAA
>NW_027406643.1:0-1638 GCF_003265705.2 Callorhinus ursinus | reverse complement strand
GCCAGGGACCTACTCAATACAGAC
Source organism: Callorhinus ursinus (assembly GCF_003265705.2). Lineage (NCBI taxonomy): Eukaryota > Metazoa > Chordata > Mammalia > Carnivora > Otariidae > Callorhinus > Callorhinus ursinus. Next base: position 1,614 of record NW_027406643.1, on the reverse strand, counting down.
ATTAGTAAGATGTCGGACCTAGAGTTCGGAATCATGACTTTAAAGATACTAGCTGGGCTTGAAAAAAGCGTGGAAGTTATTAGAGAAACCCTTTCTGAAGAAACAAAAGAACTAAAATCTAACCAAATCGAAATCAAAAAGGCTATTGATGAGGTGCAATCCAAAATGGGGGCACTAACTGCTAGGATAAATGAGGCAGAAGAGAGAATCAGCGATATAGAAGACCAAATGATGGAAAATAAAGAGGCTGAGAAAAAGAGAGAGAAACAACTACAGGATCATGAGGGCAGAATTCGAGAAATAAGTGATACGATAAGACGAAACAACATTAGAATAATTGGGATCCCAGAAGAAGAAGAGAGAGAGGGGCAGAAGGTATATTGGAGCAAATTATAGCAGAGAACTTCCCTTATGTGAGGAAAGAAACAGGCATTAAAATCCAGTAGACACAGAGAACCCCTCTCAAAATCAATAAAAATAGGTCAACACCCCGACATCTAATAGTAAAACTTACGAGTCTCAGAGACAAAGAGAAAATCCTGAAAGCAGCTCGGAAGAAGAGATATGTAACCTACAATGGTAGAAACATTAGATTGGCAACAGACCTATCCACAGAGACCTGGCAGGCCAGAAAGGACTGGCAAGATATCTTCAGAGCACTAAACAAGAAAAATATGCAGCCAAGAATACTATATCCAGCTAGGCTATCATTGAAAATAGAAGGAGAGATAAAAAGCTTCCAGAACAAACAAAAACTAAAGGAATTTGCAAACACGAAATCAGCCCTCCAAGAAATATTGAGAGGGGTCCTTAAGCAAAGAGAGAACCTAAAAGCAGCAAAGAGCAGAAACGAACACAGACAACAGAGAGTTAACAGTCACCTTACAGGTAATACAATGGCACTAAATTCATACCTTTCAATAGTTACCCTGAATGTAAATGGGCTCAATGCCCCAATCAAAAGACACAGGCTATCAGATTGGATTAAAAACCAAGACCCATCAATATGCTGTCTGCAAGAGACTCATTTTAGACCCAAAGACACCCCCAGATTGAAAGTGAGGGGGTGGAAAACCATGTACCATGCTAATGGACACCAAAAGAAAGCTGGGGTGGCAATCCTTATATCAGACAAACTAGATTTTAAAACAAAGACTGTAATAAGAGATGAGGAAGGACACTATATCCTACTGAAAGGATCTATCCAACAAGAATATCTAACAATTGTAAATATCTATGCCTCAAATATGGCAGCAGGCAATTATATAAGGCAATTAATAACAAAAGCAAAGAAACACATTGACAACAATACAATAATAGTGGGGGACTTTAACACCCCCCTGACTGAAATGGACAGATCATCTAAGCAAAAGATCAAAAAGGAAATAAAGACTTTAAATGACACACTGCACCAAATGGACTTCACAGACATATTCAGAACATTCCATCCCAAAGCAACGGAATACACATTCTTCTCTAGTGCCCATGGAACATTCTCCAGAATTGATCACATCCAAGGTCACAAATCAGGTCTCAATCGGTACCAAAAGACTGGGATCATTCCCTTCATATTTTCAGACCACAATGCTTTGAAACTAGAACTCAACCACAAGA
>NW_027406642.1:605-1639 GCF_003265705.2 Callorhinus ursinus | reverse complement strand
CTGTGCTGTGGATCACATTTTATGGCAACCCCTAGCTGAGAGCCCACTCCTTGGCTCTGTCTCTGCAGCCAGCTTCCCCGCTCCAATACCTGGGAGCTCTACTGCACTCAGGCACCCCTGGTCTTTCTGTGACCCCGAGGGTCCTGAGATCACACTGTCCCAGCGAGGGCTCCACCCTCCTCTTAGCCACTGGAGCAACATCCCTAAGTAGAGCTGACTTCTAAAAGTTCCGATTTTGTGCTCCACTGCTCTATCACTTGCTAGTAGTGCCTGATGGAGACACCCACCCCTGCCGTCTATCGTCCGAAATATCGCCTCAGATTCACTTCTCTGCACATCCTACCTTCCAGAAAGTGGTCGCTTTTCTGTTCAGAGAGCTGTTGCTATTCTTCTCTTTGATCTCCTGTTGAGTTTGTAGGTGTTCAGAATGGTTTGATCCCTATCTAGCTGAATGCCTGTGACTAGATGAAATTTAGGTCTCCTACTGCTCTGCCATCTTGCTACTCCTCTCAGTAACTTACTGTTTTTATTCCTGAAGCTTTGTAGTATAATTTGAAGTCAGGAAGTCTGGTAACTATGGCTTTGTTCTTTTTTCCTCAGGAAGGACATTTTAACAATATAAATTCTTCTGATCCATGAACAGAGGATGTCTTTCCATTTGTTTGTCTTTGCATTCCTTTGATTTCTTTCAGCAAAGTCTTCTAGTTCAATGTACAGGACTTTCACATCCTTGGTTAAATTTATTCCTAATATTTTATTGTTTTTGATGCTATTGTGAATGGGTTAGTTTTCTTTATTTCTTCTCCAGACGTTTCATTCCTAGTGTATAGGAATGTAAATGATTTGCATAAGTTGATTCTGTATCCTGCAACTTGACTGAACTCTAACAGCCTTTTAGATTTTCTATATACCAAATTGTATTATATGCAAACAGTGACAGATTCACTTCTTCCTTCCTGATTTGGATGCCTGTTATTTCTTTGTCTTGCCTGATTGCTTTGGCAAGGACTTCTAATACCAAACTGAATAAGAGT
>NW_027406642.1:0-595 GCF_003265705.2 Callorhinus ursinus | reverse complement strand
CATATATCATTAGTTTTTAATGCAGTGTTCCATGATTCACTGTTTGTGCATAACAGCCAGTGCTCCACGCAGAACGTGCCCTCTTTAATAGCCATCACCAGGCTACTCATCCCCCACCGCCCTCCCCTCCAGAACCCTCAGTTTGTTTTTCAGAGTACGCCCTCTCTCATGCTTGGTCTCCCCCTCCGATTTCCCCCCTTTCATTCTTCCCCTCCTGCTATCTTCTTCTTTTTATTTTTTCTTAACTTATATTGCATTATTTGTTTCAGATGTACAGATCTGTGATTCATCAGTCTTCCACAAATCACAGCACTCACCATAGCACAATCCCTATGCAATGTCTATCACCCAGCCACCCCATCCCTCCCACCACACCCCCACTCCAACAACCCTCAGTATCCTGAGATTAAGAATTCCTCATATCGGGGCGGAGCAAGATGGCGGAGGAGTAGGAGACCTAGATTTCATCTGGTCTCAGGAATTCAGCTGAATAGGGATCAAACCATTCTGAACACCTACGAACTCAACAGGAGATCGAACAGGAGAGTAGCAACAACTCTCTGAACAGAGAAGCGACCACTTACTGGAAGGTAGG
>NW_027406641.1:0-1639 GCF_003265705.2 Callorhinus ursinus | reverse complement strand
GACCCATTCATTCTTTAGTAGGATGCTCTTTAGCCTCCGTGTATTTGAGTTCTTTCCAACTTTCCTCTTTGATTCAGTTCTGGTTTCAAAGCATTGTGGTCCAAAAATATGCAGGGAATGATCCCAATCTTTTGGTACTGGTTGAGACCTGATTTGTGACCTAGGATGGGATCTATTCTGGAGAATGTTCCATGGGCACTAGAGAAGAATGTGTATTCTTTTTTTTTTTTTTTTTAAAGATTTTTATTTATTTATTTATTTGAGAGAGAGAGAATGAGAGATAGAGAGCATGAGAGGGAAGAGGGTCAGAGGGAGAAGCAGACTCCCTGCTGAGCAGGGAGCCCAATGTGGGACTCGATCCCGGGACTCCAGGATCATGACCTGAGCCGAAGGCAGTCACTTAACCAACTGAGCCACCCAGGCGCCGGAGAAGAATGTGTATTCTGTTGCTGTGGGATGGAATGTCCTGAATATATCCGTGAAGTCCATTTGGTCCAGTGTGTCATTTAAAGTCTTTATTTCCTTGTTGATGTTTTGCTTAGATCTGTCTATTTCAGTGAGGGGGGTGTTAACGTCCCCCACTATTACTGTATTGTTGTTAATGTGTTTCTTTGCTTTTGTTATTAATTGGCTTATATAATTGGCTGCTCCCAAGTTAGGGGCATAGATATTTACAATTGTTAGATCTTCTTGATGGATAGATCCTTTAAGTAGGATATAGTGTCCTTCCTCATCTCTTATTACAGTCTTTGGTTTAAAATCTAATTTGTCTGATATAAGGATTGCCACCCCAGCTTTCTTTTGGTGTCCATTAGCAAGGTAAATGGTTTTTCACCTCCTCACTTTCAATCTGGAGGTGTCTTTGGGTCTAAAATGAGTCTCTTGCAGACAGCATATCGATGGGTCTTGTTTTTTAATCCAATCTGATAGCCTGTGTCTTTTGATTGGGGCATTTAGCCCATTTACATTCAGGGTAACTATTGAAAGATGTGAATTTAGTGCCATTTATTGCCTGTAAGGTGACTGTTACTCTATATTGTCTGTGTTCCTTTCTGGTCTATGTTACTTTTAGGCTCTCTCTTTGCTTAGAGGACCCCTTTCAATATTACTTGTAGTGCTGGTTTCGTGTTTGCAAATTCCTTCAGTTTTTGTCTGTCCTAGAAGCTTTTAATCTATCCTTCTATTTTCAATGATAGCCTAGCTGGATATAGTATTCTTGGCTGCATATTTTTCTTGTTTAGTGCTCTGAAGATATCATGCCAGTCCTTTCTGGCCTGCCAGGTCTCTGTGGATAGGTCTGTTGCCAGTCTAATATTTCTGCCATTTTAGGTTACATATCTCTTCTCCCGAGCTGCTTTCAGGATTTTCTCTTTGTCTCTGAGACTCGTAAGTTTTACTATTAGATGTCGGGGTGTTGACCTATTCTTATTGATTTTGAGGGGGGTTCTCTGTGCCTCCTGGATTTTGATGCCTGTTTCCTTCCCCAAATTAGGGAAGTTCTCTGCTATAATTTGCTCCAATATACCTTCTGCCCCTCCCTTTCTTCTTTTTCTTGGATCCCAATTCTTCTAGTATTGTTTTGTCTTATGGTATCACTTATCTCTCGAATTCTGCCCTCGTGATCCAGTAGTTATCTCTT
>NW_027406640.1:1073-1639 GCF_003265705.2 Callorhinus ursinus | reverse complement strand
TTGGGTGTTGAGTTTGAGAAGTTCTTTATAGATTTTGGATACTAGCCCTTTATCTGATATGTCATTTGCAAATATCTTCTCCCATTCTGTCGGTTGACTTTTGATTTTCTTGACTGTTTCCTTTGCTGTGCAGAAGCTTTTTACCTTGATGAAGTCCCAATGGTTCATTTTTGCCCTTGCTTCCCTTGGCTTTGATGTTTCTAGGAAGAAGTTGCTGTGGCTGAGGTCGAAGAGGTTGCTGCCTGTCTGATGGACTCCAGTCTCACAATTAGGTCTTTCATCCATTTGGAGTCTGTTTTTGTGTGTGGTGTAAGGAAATGGTCCAATTTCATTCTTCTGCATGTGGCTGTCCAATTTTCCCACCACCATTTGTGGAAGAGACTGTCTCTTTTCCATTGGACATTCTTTCCCGCTTTGTGGAAGATTGGTTGACCATAGAGTTGAGGGTCCATTCCTGGGCTCTCTGTTCTTTTCCATTAATCTACGTGTCTGTTTTTGTGCCGGTACCATACTGTCTTGATGATGACAGCTTTGTAATAGAGCTTAAAGTCCGGGATTGTGATGCC
>NW_027406640.1:0-973 GCF_003265705.2 Callorhinus ursinus | reverse complement strand
ATGTGGCTGTCCAATTTTCCCAACACCATTTGTGGAAGAGACTGTCTCTTTTCCATTGGACATTCTTTCCCGCTTTGTGGAAGATTAGTTGACCACAGAGTTGAGGGTCCATTCCTGGGCTCTCTGTTCTTTTCCATTAATCTACGTGTCTGTTTTTGTGCCGGTACCATACTGTCTTGATGATGACAGCTTTGTAATAGAGCTTAAAGTCCGGGATTGTGATGCCACCAGCTTTGCTTTTCTTTTTCAACATTCCTCTGGCTATTTGGGGTCTTTTCTGGTTCCATACAAATTTTAGGATTATTTGTTCCATTTCTTTGAAAAAGTGGATGGTATTTTGATAGGGATTGCATTAAATGTGTAGATTGCTCTAGGTAGCATTGACATCTTCACAGTATTTGTTCTTCCAATCCATGAGCATGGAACATTTTTCCATTTCTTTGTGTCTTCCTCAGTTTCTCTCATGAGTATTTTATAGTTTTCTGAGTACAGATCCTTTGCCTCTTTGGTTACATTTATTCCTAGGTATCTTATGGTTTTGGGTGCAGTTGTAAATGGGATCGACTCCTTGATTGGTCTCTCTTCTGTCTTGTTGGGGTATAGGAATGCCCCTGATTTCTGTGCACTGATTTTATATCCTGCCACTTTACTGAATTCCTGTAAGAGTTCTAGCAGTTTTGGGGTGGAGTCTTTTGGGTTTTCCACATGAAGTATCATATCATCTGCAGAGAGTGAGAGTTTGACTTCTTCTTTACCGATTTGGATGCCTTTGATTTCTTTCTGTTGTCTGATTGCTGTGGCTAGGACTTCTAGTACTATGTTGAAGAGCAGTTGTGATAGTGGACATCCCTGCCGTGTTCCTGACCTTAGGAGGAAAGCTCTCCGTTTTTCCCCATTGAGACTGACATTCACTGTCGTTTTTCATAGATGGCTTTTATGATATTGAGGTATATATCCTCTATCCCTACACTGT
>NW_027406639.1:0-1639 GCF_003265705.2 Callorhinus ursinus | reverse complement strand
AGGTGTGATGAGATCTCACGAGATGTGGAGTAAAATCTCGCCCGATGCCCAGGAGATCTCACGAGATTTAGAGTGACATCTCACTCCATATCCATGAGATCTCACGAGATTGGCACTGAAGTCTCCCAGGTTTGGGTGAGATCTCATGAGACTTGGACTCCAGTCTCAACCATGGTCCAAGAGATCTCACGATTTGGATTGAAATCTCACCCAAGGTCCATGAGATCTCATGAGATGTGGAGGAAAATCTCGCCTGAAGTCTATACCATCACACGGGATTTGGAGGGAATTCTCGTCCGATGTCCATGACCTCTCATGAGATTCGGAGTAAAATCTCGCCCAATGACCATGAGATTTAGAGTGTCTCGAAAGATTTAGAGTGTCACGAAATTTAGTGGGAAATCTCACCTCTTGTCCATGAGATCTCAAGATTTGGACTGAGGTCTCCAAATTTGGAAAAGTGCTCACGAGACTTGGAGTAAATCTCACCTGAATTCCAAGGGATCTCACGAGATTTAGAGTGAAATCTCGCCCAAGGTCCCTGATATCTGACGAGATTTGGAGTGAATTCTCGCCCACGGTCCCTGATATCTCACGAGATTTGTACTGAAATCCCGCCCGATGTCATTGTGACCTCAGGAGAGTCAGAGTGAAATCTCACGTGATGTCCAGTCTCTCTCATGAGGTTTGGAGTCAACTCTCGGCCCCTATCTATGAGATCTCAAAAGGTTTAGATTGAAAGAACGCTCAATATCCATGAGATGTCACGAGATTGGCACTGACGTCTCCAAGGTATGGATGAGATCTCAGGAGACTTGGAGTAAATTCTTGCCCAAAGTCCAAGAGATCTCACGAGATTTGGAGCGAAATCTCACCCGAGGTCATTGAGACCTCACGAGATTTGGATTGAAATCTCGCCCAATGTCCATGACATCTCACGAGATTTGGACTGAGGTCTGCATGTTTTGGATGAGATCTCACGAGATTTGGAGTAAAACTCACCCGATGTCCATGAGATCTCACGAGATTTCGATTGAAATCTCACGCAATATCCATGAGATCGCACGAGATTTGGACGGAAGTCTCCAAGGTTTGGATGAGCTCTCACGAGACTTGGAGGAAAATATCCCCGAATTCCAAGAGGTCTCACGAGAGTTGGAGTGAAATCTCGCCCAAGGTCCCTTTTATCTCACGAGAGTGTAGTGACATCTCGCCCGATATCATTGAGACCTCCCGAGATTTGGATGGATATTTCGCCCAAGTTCGCTGAAATCTGACGAGGTTTGTCCTGAAATCTCGCCCAAGTCATTGTGACCTTGGCAGATTTCGAGTGAAATCTCACCCGATGTCCATGAGATCTCACGAGAATTGGTGTGAAGTCTCGTCCGATATCATGGAGACCTCACGAGATTTGGATTGAAATCTCGCCCAATGTCCAGGAGATCTCAGGAGATTTGGACTGAAGTCCCCAAGGTTTGGATTGGATCTCACGAGACTTGGAGTAAAATCTCGCCCGAATTCCAAGAGATCTCACAAGATTGAGAGTGAAATCTCGCCCAAGGTCCCTGATATCTCACGAGATTGGGAGTGACATCTTGCCCAAGGTCCCTGATATCTCTCGAGATTTGGAGTGACATCT
>NW_027406638.1:0-1682 GCF_003265705.2 Callorhinus ursinus | reverse complement strand
GTCTAATGGCACAAAAGAAGACAGATAGAGTCCTTTTTATTTTTTTTTGAAATTGGAAGGAACCTGTCAGCATTGATGAAAGTTCTCACTGTTATATCATAAGTGAAGGAACACATTCAGGAATGTACATGTCCAGTTGCATGACCATTAAAAATTTTCCAAATTTTCCTCAGAATAAGTTGGTAACATGTCAGTCAACAACAACAAAAGAAGCTTATAAATCATTTTGAGAATTTTATTAATTCACTCTCCATCTCTAAATTATTGTAAGGGTTAGTATCTAGAATATATAAAGAATTTATACAATTCAACAACTCAAAATCAAATAATCTTGTCAAAAGTGAGGGAGAAGGCCTGAAAAATCATTTCCAAAGAAGATATCCAGATGGTCAACAGACACATGAAAAGATGCTCACCATCACTTATCATCAGGGAAATGCTAATCAAAAACACAATGAGATAACACCTCATACTTCTCAGAATGGGTAAAATTACCCACACAGGAAACAACAGATGTTGTCAAGGATGCAGAGAAAGGGGAACACTCTTACACAGTTGGTGGAATTGTAAGCTGGTGAAGCCAATGTGGAAAATTTAAGGAGGTTCTTCAAAAAGTTAATAGTAGAACTACCATATAACCCAGCAATCGCACTACTGGGTATTTACCTCCAAAATAAAAAAACACTCAATCAAAGGATTACATGCACCCCTAGTTTTTAGCACCATTATCTACAATCAGCAAATTAAGGAAGCAGTTCTGTGTCCATTGATTGATGAATGGATAAAGAAGATGTGGTATATACACACAAGGGAATATTACAAGGAGGATGAAATCTTGCCATTTGCAATGACATGCGTAGAGCTAGAGAGTATAACGCTAAGCCAAATAAGTCTAAGAAAGACAGATACCCTATAATTGCACTCTTATGAGGAATATTAAGAAACAAAACAAGCAATCAAAGAAAAAAGAGAGAAGAACGAAGGAAGAGACTTAACTAGAGAACAAATAGATGGTTCCCAGTGGGCAGGTGGGTGGGGGATGGGAGGAAGAGGAAAAGGGATGAAGAGTACGGTTATCATGATGAGCACTGAGGAAGGTACAGATTTGTCGAATCACTGTACTGTACCACTGAAATTAATATGACAGTGTATGTTAAATCTATTTCAACAAATGCACAGGAAAGAAAGGGTTATGGCAGACTTTTCGATGCAGGAAAACACCTGTCACAAATGGAGCCCATTACACAGGACAGTGACACTGCTTTCATTTTGTTTCAAAGGTCGATCTAGGTGTAATTAAAACATTCCGACTTTTCATGTGGCCATATTTAGATCTAGTTCGATTACACCTAAAAAACAATTAGATTAGAAACGAATAGGAGGGCGCCTCGGTGGCTCAGTTGGTTAAGCGACTGCCTTCGGCTCAGGTCATGATCCTGGAGTCCCGGGATCGAGTCCCGCATCGGGCTCCCTGCTCAGCGGGGAACCTGCTTCTCCCTCTGGCCCTCCCCCTCTCATGTGCGCTCTTTCTCTCTCGTTCTCACTCTCTCAAAATAAATAAATAAAATCGTAAAAAAAAAAGAGAGAAACGAATAGGAAACGTGACTTAGAAACTAGTATGTTGCAAAAATCCAACCCCTCTCTGTTCCTGAATCTTTATTCCAACCCACAACTAAAGACTG
>NW_027406637.1:0-1640 GCF_003265705.2 Callorhinus ursinus | reverse complement strand
GGAAACTGAGCGACACCAGAGGACTCCAACACAAAAAACAATTCAAACACACTACTTTAAGCTGCAGAAAGCGTTCAGAACACGAGAAATCTGAATGCCCATCCCAGCCAATGTACACATTTGGCGCCTTCTGGCTGCCAACCCTGAGCCTGACGCCCAACCTGACCCACGCCCTCAAGACAAACCCTGGGTGAAGCAGTCCACAGTACTGGCATGTCGGGCCTGCCCTGTCCCTAGGTCCTTACACTATAACTCGCGGGCCTCTGAGGGCTCTGGCTCCAGAGGCCTGGCTCTAAACCACAGGGATCGGGGGCATCTGAGGAATGCCAGAGGATGCAGCCTGGCTCCCAGGTAGAAACTGAACTCCTGGGAACTCGGGGCAAAGCTTTGAGAGTAGAAGAACTCTGCGTGCCCATCCCGGCAAAATGCCACATTCAACAGCACTCTGCCCGCCAACCCTGAGCCTGACACTCACCCTGACCCACACCCATGACTCGGATCCCCTGCACCCCAAAGGTGGCCCCAGCGTGGTCTGATCAATAATCAAATGACCCTAGGCCCTGGGGCTATCCCTAGGTTGGCTTCTGAGTTTCTGGATCCAGAAGGCTGGCTCCATAGCCCCAAGGAGGGCAGTAACTGAGCGACATCTGAGGACTCCAAAGCCACAAAGAATTCAAACGCACTACTTGCAGCTCCAGAGAGCGATCAGAACAGGACATCACAGAATGCTCATCCCAAACAACCCACCAACTTGGAACCCTCAGGCAGCCAACCCTGAGTCTGACGCTGAACCTGACGCACTCCCTCAAGACAAACCCCCCAAGAGCTGGCTACACTGCTTGCATCTCAGGCCTGCCATGCCCCTTGGCCCTAACCGGGACCCCACAGGGGCTTCTGAAGGCTCTGTCCCCAGGCGCCCGACTCCAAAGCCACAGGGACCGGGGACACCTGACTAGGGCCAGAGGACTCAGCCTGCCAATAAACAGGATCACGTGCCGTGGGGAACTCCGGTAAGCATTCCGAGCAGGAAAACTGTGCCGGTCCGTCCCCACGAACCCCGAGTTCAACGTGCACGGGCCGCAATCCCTGAGCCTGACACCCCCGTCGACCCACAGCCTCAACTCAGACCCCGGGTAGCTCATCACTGCGCTGGCACATCAAGCCTGTCGTGCCCCTCAGGCCTAAGCCTCACCCTAGCTTGGTTTCCGAGCGGGGTCTGGCCCCAGAGCCTGACTCCAAAGCCTCAGGGACTTGGGACACCTGACCAGGGCCAGAGGACTCAGGCTACCACGAAAAAGGAAAATGTGCCATGGGCAACTGGTAAGCATTCCGAGCAGGAGAACTGTTCCGAAAAGAGGAGCAAGACATTCACTCTGACTAAAGACACTCATGCTGACCCACGCCCGTGACCCTCACCCCCGGGAACCTCGACACGGCGCCGGCACATCAGGCCTCCTGTGCCCCTATGTACTAACATTCACCCAACATTGGCTGCAGAGGGGTAAGTCCCCAGACTCTGGCTCCAAAGCCCCAAAGATTCGGGACACCCGAGCAATACCAAGGGACTCAGGCTGCCACCCCGAAGGAAAACGCGCCACTGGGAATTCAGGAGGGCATTCAGAGCAGGAGAACTCTGAATG
>NW_027406636.1:0-1640 GCF_003265705.2 Callorhinus ursinus | reverse complement strand
CAAGAGCTGGACACTCAACCGACGGAGCCACCCAGGTGCCCCTCTCAAAGGCTTGTTTTAAAGACTGGTGACAACACACATAATGCACAGAGTACAGAGCTGGCCCAATACTCACTCCCTAAGCATCAGTAGCTTTATTCTCATTCTTCTCACTGTTATTACTATCATGATTCCTGCTGTCCCCTTCAGCCTGCAAGTTCCCTCTGGTTTAGGCTGTGGCCCTTGGTTTATAGATCAAAGACTGATTCGGCCAGCTCCTTGAGAGCTGATCCCTCTCCCAGGGACAGACTCAGATAAGCCAAGCTTTTACAGTGGAAGAGCAAGCCCGGAATGCCAACGTTTTAGCTATGGTAATTCAGCTCTGTAGTTTTGTGGGTAAGAACCCAGATTGAAGTCAAACCACCCGGAGTTCAAATCCCAGCTCTGCCACTTGCTAGCTGCGGATGAAGGGGAGACACAACCTCTCTAAACGCTCCCTGGATTCCCAAATCTGGGTAATCAGAACTTGTGGGGTTGAAGTAAGGATCAGCACAAGCTAATGCACACAAAAGGTTTCATAGGGAGCCCAGCACCTAGTAAGTATTCAATAAAGGGCATCAAAACGCCCTGTAAGTATCACGGTAATTGGAAAATTTCACCTCTGCATGACCAAGCTTTCTCTCACCACAGACGCTAAATCATATTCAGAATATCACTTGTTGGATTTTACAATGGAAAGTAACTCTGACCGAGAAGAGAAGGCATACAGTCCCCATGACTTCTGCATTATCTCCCAGCAGACAGACCCACGGGGGCAACAAAAATAATCAGCAGTACCCTGGGGATCCTGGAAAAGCTAGGGGTACTGCATAGTTAATGTCATCAGGCTCAGAAGATGCATCAGCCTTACATGACAGGCTTTGTCACTCTGGGCAGAAGTGGCTCCAAAGGCGAAGTTCTCCTTACCCCTCACAGAGGCTCTGAAGGAAACTTCCAGTGTTTGCCAGTAGGATTCCTGCTTAGCTCTGCTTCCCTCACAGAGCAAAACTTTGAATTGCACAAACTCACCTTAGATATGTTAATAGATTCAATCAGGCGCCAGCTGAGCCAGTCTCCTGCCAGCGTCCTCAGCGGGCTGTGGTGTTCTGTTTCTGAGACCAACTTAGGCCAGTATTGCTAAATTCTGGGGGATGAGAACGGTGCCTCAATCTGGCCTCCAAACACTGTTCAGACCTGAACACATAGGACAGTGTAAGTGTGCTTGGATCACTTAAACTTCTAAAGTGGCTTGTGAACTGAACTCTGTTTTAAACATTACATCATGTTTCTGCACAGAGAAACAGCACCAGCTTCAAATACGGGGTGTCCTGCTATGTGGCAGTCACTGTGGGAAGCAATTCACATATGATATCTTTTCCTTTTTTAAGAGAGGAAGAGAGAGAGAAAGAGAGAGGGAGAGGAGGGGCAGAGGGAGAGCGAGAGAGACAATCTTAAGCAGACTCTGCACCCCGCATGGAGCCCAACACAGGGCTCCATCCCACGACCCTGAGATCATGACCTGAGCTGAAATCAAGACTTGGACGCTTAACCGACTAAGCCACCCGGGCGCCCCACCTCTTATTTAACCTTAAACTTTAATTCATGTGCAACACCACTAAACA
>NW_027406635.1:0-1640 GCF_003265705.2 Callorhinus ursinus | reverse complement strand
CTATAGCTGAAGTGCATTCAGGATTCGGAATCGTTCTCTGTGCCCAGAATGTCCTAGAAAGAAGGGTGAGTCTCAAGTGGGCAAAAGCTGGTGTGTCCCTTTGTCTTCAGCGCTCTGAGGGTCCTGACAGAATGTGGACTAGGGTGTTCTGGGCATTCCACATAAGGGGTTCCTTGTCAGGGCAGGTGCAGCTGATGCAGTAGTGGCCCAAGTCACATAGCCCTCCTTACAAGGGATACCCATGTAGTCAGAGTCCTGCAGACCTGGAGTGTTCTTGTGTGCTTAAAACCTGTGTCACATCGGTTTGTTGTCAGGAGCTGTCACTGATGCTGACCAGGGGCGTCCCAGTGTGTGGTATGCTGGGGCTGCCTGGTTGGCACAGCTGGGTTTGAGTTGGCTGGGAACCAAGGCTCATCAAGGTAATAAGCTGTATAGGGTGGTCAGACCCTGCTTCTGTCCATGTTATCAAGGTGGAGGGAAATGTGAGCCATGGTGCTTGCCCGTGCCTCAACACAGAAAGAGATCCAGGAACACCCCCACCTGATTTGGGAAAGGGGGCTCTTGGGGTGGATACTTCACATTCTAGTTGCTCGTTAAACTGCAGGTTCTTGAGACATTTGTGTGGCTCAGTCAGTTAAACGTCTGCCCTCTGCTCATGTCATGATCCCAGAGGATCATGGGATAGAGTCCCACATCTGGCTCCTTGCTCGGTGGGGAGGCTACTTCTCCCTCTGCCTGCTGCTCCTCCTGCTTATGCTCGCTCTTGCTCTCCAACTCTCTCTGACAAATAAATCAATAAAAAAATTAAAAAATAAAAATAAAATAAACTGCAACTTTTTTTTTTGTGACCCAGGGAAGACAAATCAGCTTACAGCCCCCAGAAATATCCCTCCCCACTGCAGGTAGCATGCTCCTGAAGGGTGGTTCCTGTGTCATGTTATCTCTGTCTCTCTGTCTCCTGTTGTGCAAAAGCTGTTCAGGCTACCCTCAGTTCTCTTTCAGGAGGATCTGCTCTATAAATAGGTGTAGATTTGGGGTGTCCATGGAGGAGGTGTGTTCACTTTTCACCTTAGGTGAGGTGAGTTAGGCCCCCATCTTGGAGTCTTATCTTTAAAAAAATTGCTCAAGTTATTTCCCTTCTCAGAGGCTGTTTTCTGACTGTAAAATGGACCTGTTATTTCAGGATCCAGTAGCCTTACTTGTCTAAGTTCCTGTCATACAGTATGTACTCATTAAATGTTTCTCCCTCCTCTTGTCCAACACTGTGCTCACCACAACAAATATCCCTTGATTTGGCAGAGATCCTGCTCCTCCCACACTCAATGTCTGAAATTTTTGAGCAGACTATGGGAAGACCCACCCTGTTCGTCGACATGACACCTCACAGATCACTCTGCCAACTTTACCTTTGCCACTTGCTTGTGTTCTGTCCACCGACTCAACTGAAATGTGGATGTGCCTGCCTCAAGGCTCCTCTATAAATCCTCCTCCTGGTGGGGAGGCTAACTTCAGAATCCATCAAGGTCATGAATACCTCAGCATCCAGGGGAAATGCTGAGCCACTGGACAGTCTTCCCTAGGGTTTTAGAAATGCACTGCTAACGGTTTGATTTTGGAGAAAATTTCAGTGGACGGCCTAG
>NW_027406634.1:0-1640 GCF_003265705.2 Callorhinus ursinus | reverse complement strand
GCCTGACTACATATATAAATATATATATTGCAATGGTAAATAACGCATAACATAAAATTTACCATCTTAAACATTTATAAATGTAACTGTACAATTCAGTAGTGTTAAATATAACAAGTTGTAGTTAAACGGATCTCCGAAACATTTTGTCAGCTTGCAAAGTGGGAAATCTATACCCATTAAGCGAGTTCCCATTTTCCCCTCAACCCTGTTCTGGTAACTCTCTGTTTATATGAATTTGAATACTTTATGTACCTTATGTAAGTAGAATTATACAGTACTTGATTTTTGAGACCAGCTTATTTCATTCATCATAATTTCCCCAAAGTTCCACCATGTTGTAGCATTTAACAGGATTCCCTTCATTTTAAGACTGAATAATATTTCATTGTATTCATATATGACATTTTATTTATTCATCCATACATTAATGTCCATTTGAGTCATTTTCATTTTTTTGTCATTTTCTTTTCTTGGCCATTGTAAATATTGCTGCTATGAACATGGGTGTTAGGGTTAGGGTTAAATATCTCTTCAATACTCTGCTTCCAGGTCTTTTGAATATATACCCAGAAATGGCTTTCTATCTCTTATTTTCCCCTTTATTTGTTTTGCTTCTTAAATACCACATATTAATGAAATTATATCATATTTGTTTTTCTCTGACTGACTTATTTTGCTTAGCATTATATAGTCTAGTTCCATCCATGTCGCTGCAAATGGCAAAATTTCATTCTTTTAAATGGCTGAATAATATTCCATTTTATGTATATGCCACATCTTCTTTATCCATTCATCAATCGATGGACACTTGGGCTCCTGCAATACCTTGGCTATTGTAATTAATGGTGCTATAAACATAGGGTACATATTTCACTTTTAATTAGTGTTCTTCTAGTTCTATTTTTAACTTTTTGAGGAAACTCAATACTGTTTTCCACAGTGGCTGCACTAGTTTGCATTCCAACCAAGAGTGTATGAGTGTTCCTTTTACTGCACACCCACACCAACACCTGTTGTTTATTGTATTCTTGATTTTAGCCATTCTGACGAGTGTGAAGTGCGGTGATATCTCATTGTAGTTTTGATTTGCATTTTCCCAATAATAAGTGATGATAAGCATCTTTTCATGTTTTTGTTGGCCATCTATATGTATTCTTTGGAAATATGTCTGTTCATATCTTCTGACCATTATTTAATTGGATTATTCATTTTTTGGGTGGTGAGTTTTGTAAGTTCTTTATATATTTCGGAAATTAGACCGTTATCATCTATGTGTTTTGCAAATATCTTCTCCCATTCCATAGGTTGCCTTTTAGTTTTGTTGATTGTTTTCTTTGCTGTGCAGAAGCTTTTTATTTTGATGAAGTCCCAATAGTTTATTTTTGCTTTTGTTTACCTTGCCTCAAGAGATGTATCTAATAAGAAGTTGCTATGGCCGATGTGAAAGAGGTTACTGCCTGTGTTCTCCTCTACGATTTTTATGATTGCCTGCCTCACATTTAGGTCTCTCATCCATTTTGAATTTATCTTTGTGTATGGTATAAGAGTGGTCCAGTTTCATTCTTTTGCATATTGCTGTCCAGTTTTCCGAACACCCTTTGTTGAAGAGACTGTCTTTTTTCCATTGGATATTCTTT
>NW_027406633.1:0-1641 GCF_003265705.2 Callorhinus ursinus | reverse complement strand
AAGATTCGGGACACCCGAGCAATACCGAGGGACTCAGGCTGCCAGCCGGAAAGAAAACGCGCCACTGGGAACACAGGAGGGCATTCAGAGCAGGAGAACTCTGAATGCCCATCCCAAGAAACGCACAAAATTGTGCCGTCTGGCGACCAGCCCTGAACCTGACGCCCAACCTGACCCACGCCCTCAGGACAAACCCTCAGGGAAGCAGGCCACAGTGCTGGCAAGTTTGGCCTGCCCTGCCCCTAGGCCCTAACCCTATTCCTCTCTGGCTCTGGCCCCAGAGGCCTGGCTCTAAGCCACAGAGATCGGGGGCACCTGAGCAATACCAGAGTATTCAGGCTGTCTCCCAGAAGGAAACCACACCATTGGGAAATCGGGGCAAAGGTTTCCGAGTAGAAGTCTGCATGCACATCCCAGCAAAATGCCATATTCAACGGCCCCCTGCCCACAAACCCTGAGACTGACATTCACCCTGACCCATGCCCCGCACTCAGATACCCTGCCCCCCAAATCTTGCCCCAGCGTGGCCAGATAAGTGTTCCAATGAACTTAGGCCCTTGGTCTATCCCTAGGTTGGCTTCTAAGTCTCTGGATCCAGAAGCCTGGCTCCAAAGCCACAGGGATGGCAATAAATGAGCAACACAAGAAGATTCAGCTTGCCAAAAACAATTCAAACACACGACTTGCAACTCCGGAGAGGGTTCAGAACCGGACAACTCTGAATGCCCATCCCAACCAACGCACAAATTTGGCGCCCTCTGGCGGCCCACTCTGAGCCGAACACAACCTGACCCACGCCCTCAAGACACAACCCCCAGAGCAGGTTACAGTGCTAACACATTAGCCCTGCCGTGCCCCTAGGCCCTAACCGTCACCCTAGAGGCCTCTGAGGGTCTGTCTCCAGGGGCTTGACTTCAAAGTCCTTGGGATTTGGGACACCTGAACATTACTAGAGGACTCAGCCTGCCACTAAAACAGAAAATGTGCCATTGGGACCTCCGGTAAGCATTCAGAACAGGAGATCTGTGCTGGTCCAAACGAACGAAACCCAAGTTCAACGTGCCCATGCCGCAATCCCTGAGCCTGACACTCCCCCCGACACACAGCCTCAACTCAGACCCCGGGAAGCTCATCACAGCACCGGCACATCAGGCCTGCCATGCCCCTCAGCCCTAAGCCTCACCCTAGTTTGGATTCTGACCAGTCTGTCTCCAGGGCCTGGCTCCAAAGCACAAAGGATTCGGGACACCCAAACACTATCAAGGGACTCAGGCTGCCACCCGGAAGGAAACCTCACCACTGACAACTCCGGAAAGCATTCAGAGCAGGAGAACTCGGAATGCCCATCCCAGCAAAACTACACTTTCTTCGCCCCCTGGCGGCAAACCCTGAGCCTGACACTCAACATGACCCAAACCCTTAGGACAAACCCCCGGTAAGCAGGTCACAGTGCTTACACATCAGGTCTTCGGTGCCCCTAGGCCCTAACACTATCCCTCGCTGGCTTCTGAGGGCTCTGGCCCGAGAGGCCTGGTTCTAAAGCCACAGGGATAGGGGGCACCTTAGCAACACCAGAGGATTCACCCTGTCTCCCAGAAGGAAACTTCCGCATTGGGAACCTGCGGCAAAGGTTTCCCAGTA
>NW_027406632.1:443-1641 GCF_003265705.2 Callorhinus ursinus | reverse complement strand
CACAAAACCAAAAGACAACCGACAGAATGGGAGAAAATATTTGCAAATGACATATCAGATAAAGGGCTAGTATCCAAAATCTATAAAGAACTTATCAAACTCAACACCCAAAGAACAAATAATCCAATCAAGAAATGGGCAGAAGACATGAACAGACATTTCTCCAAAGAAGACATCCAAATGGCCAACAGACACATGAAAAAGTGCTCAACATCGCTCGGCATCAGGGAAATCCAAATCAAAACCTCAATGAGATACCACCTCACACCCGTCAGAATGGCTAAAATTAACAAGTCAGGGAACGACAGATGTTGGCGGGGATGTGGAGAAAGGGGAACCCTCCTACACTGTTGGTGGGAATGCAAGCTGGTGCAACCCCTCTGGAAAACAGTATGGAGGTTCCTCAAACAGTTGAAAATAGAGCTGCCATACAATCCAGCAATTGCACTACTGGGTATTTACCACAAAGATACAAATGTAGGGACCCGAAGGGGTACGTGCACCCCAATGTTTATAGCAGCAATGTCCACAATAGCCAAACTGTGGAAAGAGCCAAGATGCCCATCGACAGATGAATGGATAAAGAAGATGTGGTATATATACACAATGGAATATTATGCAGCCATCAAAAGGAATGAGATCTTGCCATTTGCAACGACGTGGATGGAACTGGAGGGTGTTATGCTGAGTGAAATAAGTCAATCAGAGAAAGACATGTATCACATGACCTCACTGATATGAGGAATTCTTAATCTCAGGAAACAAACTGAGTGTTACTGGAGTGGTTGGGGGTGGGAGGGATGGGATGGCTGGGTGATAGACATTGGGGAGGGTATGTGCTACGGTGAGCGCTGTGAATTGTGCAAGACTGTTGAATCACAGATCTGTACTTCTGAAACAAATAACGCAACATATTTTAAGAAAAAAGGAAAAGAAGAAGATAACAGGAGAGGAAGAAAAGGGGAGTATGTCAGAGGGGGAGACGAACCATGAGAGATGATGGACTCTGAAAAACTGAGGGTTCTAGAGGGTAGGGGGGTGGGGGGATGGGTTAGCCTGGTGATGGGTATTGAGGAGGGCACGTTTTGCATGGTGCACTGGGTGTTATGAACAAACAATGAATCATGGAACACTGCATCAAAAACTAATGATGTAATATATGGTGATTAACATAACAATAAAAAAATTAAAAAAAAAA
>NW_027406632.1:0-343 GCF_003265705.2 Callorhinus ursinus | reverse complement strand
TGGGGAGGGTATGTGCTACGGTGAGCGCTGTGAATTGTGCAAGACTGTTGAATCACAGATCTGTACTTCTGAAACAAATAACGCAACATATTTTAAGAAAAAAGGAAAAGAAGAAGATAACAGGAGAGGAAGAAAAGGGGAGTATGTCAGAGGGGGAGACGAACCATGAGAGATGATGGACTCTGAAAAACTGAGGGTTCTAGAGGGTAGGGGGGTGGGGGGATGGGTTAGCCTGGTGATGGGTATTGAGGAGGGCACGTTCTGCATGGAGCACTGGGTGTTATGAACAAACAATGAATCATGGAACACTGCATCAAAAACTAATGATGTAATATATGGTGAT
>NW_027406631.1:0-1641 GCF_003265705.2 Callorhinus ursinus | reverse complement strand
CCAGTAAGTGGTCGCTTCTCTGTTCAGAGAGTTGTTGCTACTCTCCTCTTCGATCTCCTGTTGAGTTCGTAGGTGTTCAGAATGGTTTGATCCCTATTCAGCTGAATTCCTGAGACCAGACGAAATCTAGGTCTCCTACTCCTCCACCATCTTGCTCCGCTGTTGGGCACTTTTTCATGTGTCTCTTAGCCATCTGGAATTCTTTGGAGAAGTGTCTGTTCATATCTTCTGCCCATTTCTTGACTGGATTTTTTATTTTTGGGTGTTGAGTTTGATAAGTTCTTTATAGATTCTGGATACTAGCTCCTTATCCAATATGTCATTTGCAAATATCTTCTCCCATTCTGTAGGTTGTATTTTAGTTTTGTTGACTCTTTCCTTCACTGTGCAGAAGTTTTTAATCTTGATGAGGTCCCAGTAGTTCAGTTTTGCTTTTGTTCCCCTTGCCTCTAGGGACATGACTAGCAAGAAGTTGCTGCGGTCGATGTCAAAGTGGCTGTTGCCTATGTTCTCCTCAAGGATTTTGATGGATTGGATTCTTACCTCACATTTGGGTCTTCCATCCAGCAGATATGTTGTTTTGCAACGGCCAGTGATTTGGGGGGGGGTAACTTCCTTTCAGGGCTGCGCGTACCTCTGACCATTGGTAGTCCCTAGGTCAGCCTTCCCTCAATGTTGCACCCCCCACCATGCCTTTGATAAATTCCTGGTACAAAATTCCTTTCCTCATGAATCCTGGAAGATTTATGTTTTCCAGAATGTATGTTGACACTGATTCTTATAAACTGTTTCCTTTGCAGTGAGTTTAAGTATGTTTAAACTATGTTCAGATTTAATCAAATATATTAATTTACATATATTGTATATGCACACCACACACACCACATATATAGTTTTTCTTTTTTTCTAGACCGTCCACAACACCAGAGTTACCATAGACCCAAAAAGAACATGGTAAATGTTCATAGTAAATGTTTAAGTGACACTTTATATAGATAAAATATGCTGAAAATGTCACTGAGTCAAAATAGAGAATGACATTTAAATCAATACCTTTATATTGAGGAAACAGTATAAACAGACTTGCTTTTTTTAAATTAATTTTATTTTATTATGTTATGTTAGTCACCATACATTACATTGTTACTTTTTGATGTAGTGTTCCATGATTCATTGTTTGCATATAACACCCAGTGCTCCATACATTATGTGCCTCCTTAATAACCGTCACTAGGCTAACCCATTCCCCCACCCTCCTCCCCTTTGAAACCCTCAGTTCATTTCTCAGAGTCCATAGTCTCTCATGGTTCGTCTCCCCCTCTGATTTCCCCCCTTCATTTTTCCCTTCCTACTATCTTCCTTTTTTTTTTTTAACATATAATGTATTATTTATTTCAGAGGTACAGGTCTGTGATTCATCAGTCTTACAATTCACAGCGCTCACCATAGCACATACCCTCCCCAGTGACCATCACCCAGCCACCCCATCCCTCCCGCCCCCCACCACTCCAGCAACCCTCAGTTTGTTTCCTGAGATTAAGAGTCTCTTATGGTTTGTCTCCCTCTCTGGTTTCATCTTGTTTCATTTTTTCCACCCTTCCCCTATGATCCTCTGTCTTATTTCTCAAATTCCTCATATCA
>NW_027406630.1:0-1641 GCF_003265705.2 Callorhinus ursinus | reverse complement strand
TTATAGAAGCACACTACACTATAGCCTTTAGGTTTGATTATTTTTTTGAAAGATTTTATTTACTTAGAAAGAGAGCATGCAAGCGAACAGGGGCAGAGCAGAGGGAGAGAGAGAATCTCAAACAGATTCCCACTGAGTGTGGAGCCTGATGCATGGCTTGATCCCATGACCCTGAGATTATGACCTGAGCCAAGATCATGACCTGAGCCAATATCAAGAGTCAGACATTTAAGCAACTGAGGCACCCAGGCACCCTGTCCTTAGGTTTGATTATAGCTGAAGACAGCTTTCCCATCATGGAGCAGATTCTGAGATTTCATGGGCACTTAAT
The DNA here is from genome assembly GCF_003265705.2 of Callorhinus ursinus. Lineage (NCBI taxonomy): Eukaryota > Metazoa > Chordata > Mammalia > Carnivora > Otariidae > Callorhinus > Callorhinus ursinus. The sequence goes on along the minus strand of NW_027406630.1, from coordinate 1,310 downwards.
AAAAATGGGTGGAAGGAAGGAAGGAAGGAAGGGAGGAAGGAAGGACTAAAGGCAATTACTGAGACTCTGGTGGCAACATAGCTTCAGTAGAAATTCATTAAGGACACACAAACTGCAAAAATGAACTATTGGGACTTCATCAAGATAAAAAGCTTTTGCACAGCAAAGGAAACAATCAACAAAACCAAAAGACAACCGACAGAATGGGAGAAGATATTTACAAATGACATATCAGATAAAGGGCTAGTATCCAAAATCTATTAAGAACTTATCAAACTCAACACCCAAAGAACAAATAATCCAATCAAGAAATGGGCAGAAGACATGAAACAGACATTCTGCAAAGAAGACATCCAAATGGGGCGCCTGGGTGGCTCAGTTGGTTAAGCGACTGCCTTCGGCTCAGGTCATGATCCTGGAGTTCGGGGATCGAGTCCCACATCAGGCTCCCTGCTCAGCAGCGAGTCTGCTTCTCCGTCTGACCCTGCCACCTCTCATGTGCTCTCTCTATCTCTCATTCTCTCTCTCTCAAATAAATAGATAAAATCTTAAAAAAAAAAAAGAAGACATCCAAATGGCCAACAGACACATGAAAAAGTGCTCAACATCACTCGGCATCAGGAAAATCCAAATCAAAACCTCCATGAGATACCACCTCACACCAGTCAGAATGGCTAAAATTAACAAGTCAGGAAATGACAGATGTTGGCAGGGATGCGGAGAAAGGGGAACCCTCCTACACTGTTGGTGGGAATGCAAGCTGGTGCAACCACTCTGGAAAACAGTATGGGGGTTCCTCAAACAGTTGAAAATAGAACTACCCTACGACCCAGCAATTGCACTACTGGGTATTTACCCCAAAGATACAAATGTAGTGATCCAAAGGGGCACATGCACCCCAGTGTTTATAGCAGCAATGTCCACAATAGCCAAACTATGGAAAGAGTCTAGATGTCCATCAACAGATGAATGGATAAAGAAGATGTGGTGTGTACACACACACACACACACACACACACACACACACACACACACAGTGGAATATTATGCAGCCATCAAAAAAAGAAATCTTGCCATTTGCAACGATGTGGATGGAACTAGAGGATATTATGCTAAGCGAAATAAGTTAATCAGAGAAAGACAAGTATCATAGGATCTCACTGATACGAGGAATTTGAGAAACAAGACAGAGGATCATAGGGAAAGGGAGAGAAAAATGATACAAGCCAAAGCCAAAGAGGGAGACATACCATAAGAGACTTTTAATCTCAGGAAAGAAACTGAGGGTTGCTGGAGTGGTGGGGGGTGGG
>NW_027406629.1:0-1642 GCF_003265705.2 Callorhinus ursinus | reverse complement strand
GCCCCACCCGGGATTTCCCCCCAGGATCCCCCCACAATATCCCTTCCCCCTGGGAGAATGTCCCCCCTGAAGGATGTCTACCTGAGGTTGTCCATAGAGAATGTCTTCCCCCAGGAGAATCCCTCCCAGAATGTCCCCCGCCCCCTGCAGTATCCACCCCTGGACACCCCCGTAGAGAATTTCCCCCAAAGTCCTCCTCTCTGAGAAAGGCCCTCCCTGGAAGATGCCCTCCCCAGGATGCGCTCTGGAGTATACCCAGTCTAGAGGGTCCCCCTGCAGCGGATGTCCCTGCAGGACGCTCATCCCAGAGAATCACTCCCCAGAATGCCCCCCAGGACAATATTCCCCCAGAGGAAGCCTCCCCTGGAAGATTCTCTCCCAGGAGGATGCCTAGAAGGACCCCTCCTCCAGAGTATCCCTTTTCCCAGGGGGTGTCCTCCTAGAGGAAGTCCCCCCCCAGAGGAATGTCTCTCCTGGAGGAAGTTCCTGGAGGATGTCGCTCCATAAGGATGACGCCCAGGAGGATACTCCCTGAAAGTTGTCCTCCCCCGAAGGTACCCCCAGGATATTCCCTCCTAGGTGTAGGCTGGGGCTGTGGTGTCATCAGAGGCTCCTTTGGAAGGGGGTTTGCTTCCACGACCCCCCAGGCTGGAGGCAGAAATCATTCTTGGGGGAGTAGGTTGGAGAGCCCTGTGTCCCTCCAGTCAGTTCCCAACTGGGCAGTTTGCTTCTTGAAGGCCAGAGTCTCTCCAGTGCGCTGAGAGGCCTGCAATGTACCGTCATGGCGGGCCTGCACTCTGCCCCCGTGACCACATTCTCTCAGTGGGAGGAAAGCACACGTGCTGCCTGCCTTCCAGGGAGGTGCACACAGGGCCAAACACCAGGATGCAGGAATGCCTGGGGGTCACCCTAAGGCCGTTCAACACAGGTAATCCCAGTTAAGCACCCCCTCACGGACCTCTCGAAGGGCTGGGGGGCGGCTGCTGGTGGATGGCCTCTCTACAACATGGGCACATTTCAGACAGCTGAAAAATCACCTTCAGCTGCAAACTTCCCAGAGACCGCGGGTCCCTTACTTAATCTCTGCCTTGACATCTGCTGGTGGTCACAGGAGCTCCAGCAAAGTTGGTGACCCACCCCTCGAAATGAAAGTTGGGGGTGGCCACCCCAGGTAACATCTGTCTTCTATAACTAACTACTACACCACTTTATTGTTTCAAAAAGCTTAGCTAAAGCTGGAGTCTGGCTTTTAGATGGATCTGGCCATGAGGATGACTCCTGGGGTCAAGCCCCGCCAGCCCCCCAGGGACACTGACCTCTCCCAGCCCTGCAAGCCAGCTAACAGCCCCAGGCTGCCTGTGCAGCCAGGGATAGCTGAGAGAGCTCACCAGAACTTTCCAATCTTGGCTGTGGGCACAGCTGCAGGCCTTTCTTGGTGCAGGTCCTGACTCTTTGCTGGCTTGTCGATCTTCATTAATTCTCTGGGTACACTCTCACCTGGCTGGAACCTGTGAACACACTACCTCACTTTCTAAAAGGCTGATGGGGACGCCCCAAAGGTATGGACATCTGGGTTTCCTTTCTTTCTCTTTCTTTCTTTCTTTTTCTTTCCTTCTTTCTTTCTTTCTTTCTTCTTTTCTTT
>NW_027406628.1:0-1642 GCF_003265705.2 Callorhinus ursinus | reverse complement strand
TCTCCAACCCTAGCCCAGGATCACGACCCGAAACCATCCTGTCTTTGGGAGGACAGATCTCCTGCAGGAGTCAGGGAGGGGACTGGCCCCTTTCCCCTCCCCAGGTCCAGGATGCCTGGGACCTGCAAGAGCTCATCATCTGAGGAGGAGTCAAGGAGTGCAAGTGTGTCTCGTCAGCCCAGCAATTGAAATAACCAAACCCCCACGCTCAGGTTCTAACAGCAGCAGAATTTCAATGTACTGTTTGGGGGCAGCCTCCTCCCCTCTTACGTGGCCTTGGGGAACCCCAAGGAAAGTCCAGGCTCTGTGCCCAGCTTACATCAATCACCAGCACTCCACATGTTCCTGCCATGGGAGTGATCATTCAGCATCACCCCATTGCACAGAGGAGGGGTGGGAGGCCCAGAGAGGGGAGGTAAATGGCTCCAGTCCCAGAGCTGGTCAGCAGTGAAGCTGGAAAGCCAGCCCTCAAGAGCCCCTGCTAGACCAGTTAGAGACTCTCTGAGTTGAAAGTGAGCCCTCCCCTGCCTGACCAGCCATGCACTGGTCCCTGACCTTCATGATGGCCTGTTCTTGACGCTGAAGCTGAGCTGCCTGGTTTGGAGGAGGAGTCCAGCTGGTCGACAGGCTGTAGCTACAGGACAGAGTGACACATCTGAGCTAGCAGGAGCCACACTCTGGACTCCCTCCCGGAGCCTGCCTGGGAGATGGGATCTGGGTGCCTTAGGGGCCAGCACACAAGAAGGCCTGCACTGACCAGGGAGCCATGGCCCCCAGGGAGAGTCCACTCTGCCCTCTCCCCGCTCCTGCCTGGCCTCACCCCTCCTCATTGTGGGGCTGCAGGACACGGAACCAGGCCCCAAAGTAATGGCTCGTTTCCAACGTGTAATGATTTTGCAGCCCCCGTATCCCCTGGATTTCCTGGGGCTGGAGGGAGGACTGACTGCGGACCAGGACTGGGCTGAGGAGGATGCAGGGCCTTGAGGAGAGTGAAGGATGGGTCCGGAGATGAGTCCTGGGGCCAAAGCTCATGTCTAAAAAGGGCTGAAATTCCTGAATGCCCATGGGGTCCCTCATTACAGTAACGACCCCCTTCACACTCGGGCATCCTGCTATTGGGCCCCTCCTCCCTGGCTTCATCCTGTCCCTCTGACTCCAGCCAGGCCTGCAGCCAGGGACAGGCTGGACCTCTGTCCCAGATCCCTTTGCACACCTGGCCATGACACACCTGGCTAGCCTTCTCGGTGGGGAGGCCTGTGTGCCTGGTGCACCTGTCCCACATCTACCCCTGGAGGAGCGGCCACGTTCAAGCATTTCCAAGTCCAACACTCAGGGACAGTTGGGAACCTGGGTCAAGAGAGGCAGGGTAACACTAGGAGGCCCAGAGCTGGCCGCCCAGCCCCACTTGCTCCGATCTGCCCTGTGTAGCTCCAGGTGCCCTCCCTGTGTGTGTGTGTGTGTGTGTGTGTGTGTGTGTGTGTGTGTGTCTGTGTGTGTGCGTGTGTGTGAGTGTGTGTGTCTGTGTGTGAAAGTATGTGTGTGTGAGTGTGTGCGTGTGTGTCTGTGTCTGTATGTGAGTGTGTGTGTGTGTGCATGTGTGTGGATGGCGGTTTGTGTCTGTGTGTGTGTGTGTGTCTGTGTG
>NW_027406627.1:407-1642 GCF_003265705.2 Callorhinus ursinus | reverse complement strand
GATTAAGACTACAGACAAAGGACTGATATCCAAGAACTATAAAGAACTTCTCAAACTCGACATACAAAAAAAACAAATAATCAAGGCAATAAATGGGCAGAAAACATGAAAAGACAATTCTCCAAAGAAGACATACAAATGGTTAATAGACACAAGAAAAATGTTCATCATCATTAGCTGTCAGGGAAATTCAAATCAAAACCATATTGAGATAGCACCTTACACCAGTTAGAATGGCAAAAAGGGACAGGGCAAGAAACAACAAATGTTGGAGAGGTTGTGGAGAAAGGGGAACCCTCCTACACTGTTGGTGGGAATGCAAGTTGGTACAGCAACTTTGGAAAACAGTGTGGAGGTGCCGCAAAAAACTAAAAATAGAGCTACCGTATGACCCAGCAATTGCACTCCTGGGTATTTACCCCAAAGACACAGATGTAGTGAAAAGAAGGGCCACATGCACCCCAATGTTCATAGCCGCAATGACCACAATAGCCAAACTGTGGAAAGAGCCAAGATGCCCTTCAACAGATGAATGGATAAAGAAGATGTGGTCCATATATACAATGGAATATTACTTAACGATCAGAAAGGATGAGTACCCAACTTTTGCATCAACATGGATGGGACTGGAGGAGATTATGCTAAGTGAAATAAGGCAAGCAGAGAAACTCAATTATCATATGGTTTCACTTATTTGTGGAACATACGGAATAGCATGGAGGACAGTAGAAGAAGGAAGGGAAAAATGAAGGGGGGGAAATCGGAGGAACAGATGAACCATGAGAGACTATGGACTCTGAGAAACAAACAGGGTTCTAGAGGGGAGTGGGGCAGGGGGATGGGTTTGCCCGGTGATGGGTATTAAGGAGGGTACGTACTGCATGGAGCATTGGATGTTAAACGAAAACAATGAATCATGGATCACCACATCAAACACTAATGATGTATTATATGTTGACTAATATAACATAATAAAATAAAAATAAAATAAAATAAAATGAAAAAATAAAAGCTAACAAATAAATGAAAGAAGTCCATTTGCTTGAAAATGATTATGGTGTTTTTTTCTTTCCTTTTAGTCACCACCATTACATGAAGCCAGGCAATGACACACAAATTCCAGAGTTTCTTCTTCTGGGATTATCAGAAGAACCAGAACTGCAGCCCCTCATATTTGGGCCTCTCCATGTACCTGATCACTGTGTTTGGAAACCTACTCATCACCCTGGCCGTCA
>NW_027406627.1:0-307 GCF_003265705.2 Callorhinus ursinus | reverse complement strand
AGTGGGGCAGGGGGATGGGTTTGCCCGGTGATGGGTATTAAGGAGGGCACGTACTGCATGGAGCATTGGGTGTTAAAAGAAAACAATGAATCGTGGATCACCACATCAAACACTAATGATGTATTATATGGTGACTAATATAACATAATAAAATAAAAATAAAATAAAATAAAATGAAATGAAAATGAAAAAATAAAAGGTAACAAATAAATGAAAGAAGCCCATTTGCTTGAAAATGATTATGGTGTTTTTTTCTTTCGTTTTAGTCACCACCATTACATGAAACCAGGCAATGACACACAAATTC
>NW_027406626.1:730-1642 GCF_003265705.2 Callorhinus ursinus | reverse complement strand
CATTGGCATGGCTCTGTGTTGCTTTTATAGACTTCTCTGTCCCTACACTGCAGGTGGTTAACAGGTAGTGCCTGAGGTTGACTCTCACCAAGACTGGGAGCAGACTTCAAGCCCCAAGAGGATGTTTTGCAGACATGTGGGTCCTGTTCTTGATCACTCATTCCCAGGCCAGGGTGCCCCGAGAGCAAGAGGATGAGTTTGAGGGATCCCAAGGGAGGCACAGTTGTGGAGGGTATCCTTGCAGATGAGAGCCCCTGGGGCCACGGTCTCCAAGGCCATAAGTAACAGCCTGCTAGCTGGTGGACTCCTGCCAGCTTCCACGTGGACACCTTCTCTGGCAGGTGATTTCCCAGAGTGGTGGCTCCGTTTGGCACACATACCAAGGCCCTGAAAGCTCACCATTATGGATGGAACGGGCCACCTGTTGACAGGACAGGCTCCAGGGCTTAAGTCCAGACTTGAGACTCCTCTGGCCTGGCTGGCCTTGGACCCCAGTGTGGCTACATTTCTTTTCTTCCCTCCATATCCTATATGCAGCAGTGCCATCCCCCTCCAGAGACCTCCAAGACACTCTCAGATCAGACCGCAGTATTCCCACCACTGCAAGTGAGCCGCCCTTCCACGTGTCTTCTCTAAACAGAATGAAAGCCCAGTCTGTCCCAAGGACAGCTCTGCCAAGCACCTTTCAGACATTCTATCCCTCTCTGTTCAGGGAGAGAGACAGACACTTCCACTCTGTCTACCGAATCTACAGGTTGATGTGTCCATAGATCGAACTGGAACAATGATACACTAGGGCAAGAGAGATGTGGAAGCCTTCTAGCACAACCTATATCTATGGAGAGATAAACACGATACACCATGTGTCTGGATGCATGGAGACATGGAGATACAGATATATTAGTGCATATG
>NW_027406626.1:0-630 GCF_003265705.2 Callorhinus ursinus | reverse complement strand
CCAAATTCACAATCTCTCCTTTCCAAGGGCATGTGGCAAATAGGTAGAGGCAGAATAAAACCCCAAGGGAAAAAAACATGCCAATTCCCACCTTATTCTTCCAAATGTTTTGACCCACGATCCTTTCTGGATGGTCAGTGCCCGTACTCTGAGTTGCATAAGCATGATGCTCTGAGAGTGTGGATATCTGTGTGTGTCCAGTAGTGACAGAAAGTGAGATAAAATGGGAGAGTTAGACACAGAGAGACAGAGGTCTGAAGAAATAGAGACAAGGAGAGGTGGCGGAGGCAAAGAGTAGGAAAGGAAGGAAGATTCATTGCCAGCACAGTAGGATGAGCCTTAGGTATGAAGTTGGCCACTGCTGAGAACAGCGGGGTCAAATACAATGTGCATGGACTGGTGCCACTTGGGTTCAACCTACATCCCTTGGAGGAATGCTTGACAATCAGGCACGGTCAACCAGGCGAAGCTTGATGACCGCCAGGTAGTGTAAGTGCTGCCCCATGAGGTTGTCTGGGCCCAAAGCTGTGAACTGGACTTGGGCATACCAATGGCTTCCACAGCCGGTCCCAGGGCCAGGAAGCATCTCACATCTCTGAAGATTGGCAGGCATGAGAGGAGAGGAGGGAA
>NW_027406625.1:0-1642 GCF_003265705.2 Callorhinus ursinus | reverse complement strand
TCCCCTTAGAGCCTCAGGACATAGCACAGCCATTCTGAGCCCTGATTCCAGAATTCTGGCCTCCCAGAACTGTGACAGAATACATGCCTATTGTTTTAATTCACCCAGCTCTTGGTAAATTGTTACAGCAACCACAGGACATTCATACCCACAGCCACACCCGCCTGTGCACATACGGTCTATACATGCTTATGCACCATGGTACATAAGTAATTGCCACAGAGAACATATAGCCCACAATGCCCCAAATATTTACTATCTGGCCCTTTACAAAAATGTTTGCCAACCTCTGCTCTAATATTTCCTCCTGGGAAAGAATGCTCTGAATAACCTACCTGGGTATATAGCCTGAAAAATTCTGCCATGTAAGCTTAAAGACACGAATGTGTTTACTCCAGATGAAAAAACTAAGTGGACCTGGGGGACTTTTGCAAAGAAAATTCTACATGTGCAGCCAAATAGTGAGCTTTTTTTATTACCCTCCACCCAACACAAGGACCAACCTCCACTTTTCCTCTGTGTAACTACCCAACATTTGTTGGGAGTTACATGTGGTTCAGATCCCTGTTCACAATCCCTAGTCAAAGTGCTTGGGACTCATGGAGTCTTGAAAAATACACCTGCTTCTGCCTTTGATAGACAAAGAAATTCCATGTCAAATGTTGACACAAAAGAAGACAATGAAGGTCAGGCACATGGAGAAAAGAACACCATGACTTAGGGGGGGCATAGGGTGGTATACATGTATCCAACATCCGAGACACTCCCAAGAGGACAAACCCAGCAGAAGAGAAGTTCTTTTCCATTTTGGTTCCCTCACTCATGGGAAACAAGTTGTTCAGAGAATAGAGTAATAACAGCACAATTAATTTAATGAGAATTGTCAGAATCCAACCTCCGAGGACCTATAAATAGTAAATATGCAATGTCCTCATCTCATCTACAGCACAACTCTCCTGGAAGGAGGAAGTTCAGCTGCACCCTTTTGGAGAACAGGTACCTGACACCACCTCCTTGTCCTTCCCTGGAGCTGAGTTGAATATCCATCCGCCAGGGAATAAAGGACACACCGAACTAGAGATGCCCCAATGCCATCAGAGTGTCTGCTGTGGGAAAAAGGTATGGGGGCAGGCAAAGCTCTCAGAGGATGCATTTTGGGCAGTACAAATGGGAATAAGATGCTGGTGAGAGTCCACTTACTTAAAACAGTCTACACAATTCCATTCCCGTGTCTCTCAATTTTCTCCTCCTCTCAGTTTTTTGGGAGCCATTACAAACATCTCTGTTCTCCTCTATCAAAGACACTCCTGTCTTCTTTCATCTGGAAAATCTTCACTTACTCATTCAAGCGAGAAACGTTCCCTGGGATTCCACGCTGTTAGCGCTTACGAGTCCGTTCATACATGCTCTGATCTATTAAGTTACATAATGTTCTGTGCCTCAGCTTCCACATTTGTAAAACTAGGAGAATAGTAGTACCCACTTCAGAAGGTTAACATGAGGATTAAATTAAGGGAGATGATGCTCGACAGGGTTTTTTATTGTCTCTATCGCCTAGTGAGCATCTACCCCTGTTTATTATTATCGCTGCGTTACTGCAAACACATATTCATTTGTGAAATAAAAATATAGTGATGAGGGG
>NW_027406624.1:0-1664 GCF_003265705.2 Callorhinus ursinus | reverse complement strand
ACTAATGAGAGAGGCCACGAGTTCAATCATTATATATATATATTTGATCTTGTGTTTTTCCTTACGATATTTGTATCTCAAAGTCAATGTCTATATTGTTTTCTTAAAATAATAATAATAATAATAATAATAATAATAATGACATGGTCACATAAGGGTCTGGATCTCCATAGCCACACAACATGGCTCTGGTCCAGATAAGGATGAAGACACTACCTCAGCCCACGAAGTGAAGCCCTTTCCCTCAGGGATCCCGACATGCCTCACAGTATGATGAGTTCCTTTGCTACGTGGAGTTGTCCGAGTACAAAGGATGCAGGCACCCTCCAGGATTCCTTCCGTTTTCTTCATAAATTCCCCAGCTCAAGTCACAAGTGACTCACCGGGTCAAGCTTCCAGAGCCCAGGATGGGCCACCAGGTAAGCAGCCCCTCGGGGAAGGCTAACAGGGGGCTCGATTTCCGTTGGGAGCACGATGCACCACTCCCTGAGCTCCTAAAGAACCTACACTCCTCCATGTGCCCCTCTCACAAAGGGCAGGGCACCCTGTTACAGCTCTGAGGCTGTTTTACTTTAAAACATGATTTCTAGTATCAGAATGTGGTTCGTGGAAGAGGAAAACATGAACACCCACCAAGCATTCTCATAATATTTCGGAAGATTATTTTCCCACTGTTTAATTAAATTGGGATATAAAAACACACAGATAGCCCCTTCCACTAGCAGGTATGATTCACTTTGGTGATGGAAAGAAGAGCAGGAAATAAAAGAGTAACAGATGTTCCGATGACCCGTCATTTCCATAATCAAAATTTTGAAACTTCACACACACTCAAAGAAAGAAGCTCAAACAAACGTCTTGGCCTGGCACCTCTGAGACGTCTGAACTGGAGTGACAGGGACAGACAATGACGTCGTGTATGTTGGGTGAGGCTGGTGGCACAGAAGAAGGTGCTCGGCCAGCTCTCCACCTGGGCCTCACCTGTCCTCGGCTAGGAACCTCCTCACGGCCCTCACCTGTCATAACTCTCACACGGGAGACCCACAGCCACCCCTGGAGCCCGCCCTGCCCACACCCTCCTGCTCGATGCACTCAGCTCTCCTCTGAGACCCCTGTCAGCTCTACCCAGACCTGGAACTCCCCCATCCGCTGCAGAGCTCAAGGACTCCCCCTCTTCTTCCAAAATGACACTGGCCCAAGGCTTTCATGAGATAGGTGGAAGGCTACCTAATGAATGGTTCACTACTTTCCCCTTCTGTTGTATTTCTCTCCAATTACCTTCCTACCTGGGCAAACTGTAAGGAACGTATCAAGGGAACATGGACATGCTCTGAGACCTGCTTCTTTCATTGCAGCCTTCTGAGGACTCCTTGTACAATAAAACACCATATCCTATGACGGGGGGGGTTTAAAACTATTATTCACAGAATAATACAGCCCAAATCACCTCATTTTTAATTGCTCTTCATTAGGCAGAACAGTTTCTGTGGGAAAAAGCCTTTCCATAGATATTAGATGCCAGCAATTTCATAAGGAGTCAATGGAAGATCTGTGGGATAACCTGACTCACCTAGGGTCAGGCAAGCAGTTCCAGAACTCAACCCAGTGCTCCTGACACCAAGCCCCTTGATGCCACCAGCATCCAGAATTCTCAAAGACTCTCC
>NW_027406623.1:0-1642 GCF_003265705.2 Callorhinus ursinus | reverse complement strand
ATTTGAGTTCTTTCCGACTTTCCTCTTGTGATTGAGTTCTAGTTTCATAGCATTGTGGTCTGAAAATATGCAGGGAATGGTCCCAGTCTTTTGGTACCGGTTGAGACCTGATTTGTGACCTAGGTTGTGATCAATTCTGGAGAATGTTCTATGGGCACTAGGGAAGAATGTGTATTCCGTTGCTTTGGGATGGAATGTTCTGAATATGTCTGTGAAGTCCATTTGGTCCAGTGTGTCATTTAAAGTCTTTATTTCCTTGTTGATCTTTTGCTTAGATGATCTGTCCATTTCAGTGAGGGGGGTGTTAAAGTCCCCCACTATTATTGTATTGTTGTCAATGTGTTTCTTTGCTTTTGTTATTAATTGCCTTATATAATTGGCTGCTCCCATGTTCGGGGCATGGATATTTACAATTGTTACATCTTCTTGTTGGATAGGCCCTTTAAGTAGGCTATAGTGTCCTTCTTCATCTCTTATTACAGTCTTTGTTTTAAAATCTAATTTGTCTGATAGAAGGATTGCCACCCCAGGTTTCTTTTGGCATCCATTAGCATGGTAAATGGTTTTCCAACCCCTCACTTTCAATCTGGGGGTGTCTTTGGGTCTAAAATGAGTCTCTTGCAGACAGCATATCAATGGGTCTTGTTTTTTAATCCAATCTGATAGCTTGTGTCTTTTGATTGGGGCATTTAGCTCATTTACCTTCAGGTTAACTATTGAAAGATATGAATTTAGTGTCATTGTATTGCCTGTAAGGTGACTGTTACTCTATATTGTCTGTGTTTCTTTCTGATCTTTGCTGCTTTTAGGCTCTCTTTTTGCTTAGAGGACCCCTTTCAATAATCTTGGAGGGCTGGTTTCTTGTTTTCAAATTCCTTTAGTTTCTGTTTGTCCTGGAAGCTTTTTTATCTCTCCTTCTATTTTCAATGACAGCCTAGCTGTATATAGTATTCTTGGCTGCATATTTTTCTTATTTAGTGCTCTGAAGATATCTTGCCAGTCCTTTCTGGCCTGCCAGGTCTCTGTGGATAGGTCTGTTGCCAATCTAATGTTTCTACCATTGTAGGTTAGATATCTATTCTCCCGAGCTGCTTTCAGGATTTTCTCTTTGTCTCTGAGACTCGTAAGTTTTACTATTCGATGTCGGGGTGTTGACCTATTTTTATTGATTTTGAGAGGGGTTCTCTGTGCCTCTGGATTTTGATGCCTGTTTCCTTCCTCACATTAGGGAGGTTCTCTGCTATCATTTGCTCCAATATACCTTTTGTCCCTCTCTCTCTTTCTTCTTCTTCCTGGATCCCAATTATTCTAATGTTGTTTCATTTTATCGTATCGCTTATCTCTCGAATTCTGCCCTCGTGATCCTGTAGTTGTTTCTCTCTCTTTTTCTCAGCCTCTTTATTTTCCATCATTTGGTCTTCTATATCACTGATTCTCTCTTCTGCCTCATTTATCCTAGCAGTTAGTGCCCCCATTTTTGATTGCACCTCATCAATAGCCTTTTTGATTTCGACTTGGTTAGATTTTAGTTCTTTTATTTCTCCAGAAAGGGTTTCTCTAATAACTTCCACGCTTTTTTCAAGCCCAGCTAGTACCTTTAAAGTCATGATTCTGAACTGTAGGTCCGACATCGTACTACTGT
>NW_027406622.1:0-1643 GCF_003265705.2 Callorhinus ursinus | reverse complement strand
CTGTGTGTCCCCAGATGTCCTATCCACCTGGCCTTGCACCCTAAGACACCTGCCGCCCAGGGTGGGTGTGATTGCGGGGCCCAGTGGACTTGCGGGGCCACAGAGCAGTTGGCTGTGGTGAGGGAATGTGGGGGACCGGTCAGGTGCAGAGCCATGGGCCTCATGTACATCCGCTGCAGGGCTGGTTCACCGTACAGGTGCTGCGTGCAGGTCTCCTTTGCACACCTGGCCATGACACACCTGGCTGGCCCTCTCGGTGGGGAGGCCTGGGTGCCTGGTGCACCTGTCCCCCACCTACCCCTGGAGGAGCGGCCACGTTCAAGCATTTCCATGTCCAACCCTCAGGGACAGTTGGGAACCTGGGTCAAGAGAGACAGGGACTGGCCCAGGACAAATGAGGGGTGCAGAGCCCAAGGAACATGGCTGCTCTCCAGTCCTAGGCCAGCCCCAACCCTCCCATGAGGGTCGCTTTGGGGGTGAGAGCCCCTCAGATCCTCGGGGAGAGCTACCCACCATGTCCCATGTGGCGACATGACCTTGGGATCCCCAGGCATGTAGAGTCATGCGCACCTGCAAACCCACCCACACACACCACTCTGACTGCCCAGCTGGGGGTCAGAAGGGGAGGATACCCTGGGAGCGAGGTGGGTGACAAGGGGGAAAGAAGAAAGAGGTTGGAGACAGCTGGGCCATGGGGCAGGGCATCAGGACTCCTGGCAAGGACCCGGATCCAGAGCATGGGGAGGGGAGACAGGCCAGGCTGATGGTCAGGGGTCCCCAAGGGACCCAGGGGGTGGCCAGGGTACTGTGAAAAGACAGGGTCTGGGTTCCAGTGTCCACCACCACCCTGGGCACTTGGGAGTAGGAAGAGATACCTACCCCCAAGTCCAGAGGGCTATAGCACAAAAGACCTCAGCTTACTGTGCTGTCACCTGGGCTACAGAGATGCAGTGTCCCAAGGGTCCCACAGGCTTGTAGAAGAGCCTGTTGGCCTTGGATCTCCATCCCTGACCCCTGTGATCCCAGTGCTGGGAAAATGTTTTCTACCCCCTCGAGGTCCTTCTCAGCAGAGGACAGACTTGGGGCTTGGGGGGCTGAGGACCTGGCTACGCAGAACGTGGCAGAGCACTGGGCCACCAGTCTGGAGACCAAGGCCAGGGCCCTCCTCATTGCAGCCTCAGGGTCCCCATGTGGAAGAGGATCCAGAATCACTGCTCCGGTCAGGGTGAGGAGGCCTTAGGAAGGAATGGAGCACCAGGACGGGAGAGGGAAACGGGGACAAGGGAGGCTTCTGAGGTTTCTCACATCGCCCATGGAACCCACAGATCCTGCTCCTGGGAGAGACACAGACACAGAGACAGAGAAGGAGACAGAAAATGAACACAGGACAGAGGGAATCAGTTGTGCCATTCTATTCCTGAGAGCGCCGTCACATAGGCCATCCACCCTGGAGGGGAAGGGATTCCACAGGGATGTGTGACCAGGACTCAGGGGTGCCAGGAGCCACTGTGGGGACTGCCCAGCACATGGGCACAGACGGGGACCATGGACCTGAGCCTAACCGTAATGGGAGCCCCTGGAAGTCTGTGTTGTGAGAGGACAAGGTCAGAATCAGTTCATTACTACCTTCCCACGGGGGCTGG
>NW_027406621.1:1120-1643 GCF_003265705.2 Callorhinus ursinus | reverse complement strand
GAGTCTTTTGGGTTTTCCACGTACAGTATCATATCATCTGCAAAGAGGGAGAGTTTGACTTCCTTTTTGCCGATTTGGATGCCTTTGATTTCTTTTAGTTGTCTGATTGCTGTGGCTAGGACTTCTAATAATATGTTGAATAGCAGTGGTGAGAGTGGACATCCCTGCCGCGTTCCTGACCTTAGGGGAAAAGCTCTCAGCCTTTCCCCATTGAGAATGATATTCGCTGTAGGTTTTTCATAGATGGCTTTTATGATATTGAGGTATGTACCCTCTATCCCTATACTCTGAAGAGTTTTGATCAAGAAAGGATGCTGTACTTTGTCAAATGCTTTTTCTGCATCTATTGAGAGGATCATATGATTCTTGTTCTTTCTTTTGTTAATGTATTGTATCACGTTGATTGATTTGCAGATGTTGAACCAGCCTTGCAGCCCAGGAATAAATCCCACTTGGTCATGGTGAATAATCCTTTTAATGTACTGTTGGATCCTATTGGCTAGTATTTTGGTGAGAATTTTTC
>NW_027406621.1:0-1020 GCF_003265705.2 Callorhinus ursinus | reverse complement strand
AGTGGTGAGAGTGGACATCCCTGCCGCGTTCCTGACCTTAGGGGAAAGGCTCTCAGCCTTTCCCCATTGAGAATGATACTCGCTGTAGGTTTTTCATAGATGGCTTTTATGATATTGAGGTATGTACCCTCTATCCCTATACTCTGAAGAGTTTTGATCAAGAAAGGATGCTGTACTTTGTCAAATGCTTTTTCTGCATCTATTGAGAGGATCATATGATTCTTGTTCTTTCTTTTGTTAATGTATTGTATCACGTTGATTGATTTGCGGATGTTGAACCAGCCTTGCAGCCCAGGAATAAATCCCACTTGGTCATGGTGAATAATCCTTTTAATGTACTGTTGGATCCTATTGGCTAGTATTTTGGTGAGAATTTTTGCATCCATGTTCATCAAAGATATTGGAGTGTAATTCTCTTTTTTGATGGGGTCTTTGTCTGCTTTTGGGATCAAGGTAATGCTGGCCTCATAAAATGAGCTTGGAAGTTTCCCTTCCATTTCTATTTTTTGGAACAGTTTCAGGAGAATAGGTATTAATTCTTCTTGAAATGTCTGATAGAATTCCCCTGGGAAGCCATCTGGCCCTGGGCTTTTGTTTCTTGGGAGATTTTTGATGACTGTTTCAATTTCCTTAGTGGTTATAGGTCTGTTCAGGTTTTCTCTTTCTTCCTGGTTCAATTTTGGTAGTTGATACATCTCTAGGAATGCACCCATTTCTTCCAGGTTATCTAATTTGCTGCCATAGAGTTGCTCATAATATGTTCTTATAATTGTTTGTATTTCTGTGGTGTTGGTTGTGATCTCTCCTCTTTCATTCATGATTTTGTTGATTTGGGTCATTTCTCTTTTCTTTTTGATCAGTCTGGCCAGGGGTTTATCAATCTTGTTAATTCTTTCAAAGAACCAGCTTCTAGTTTTGTTGATCTGTTCTACTGTTCTTTTGGTTTCTAGTTCATTGATTTCTGCTCTGATCCTTATGATTTCTCTTCTCCTGCTGGGTTTAGGCTTTATTTGCTGTTCT
>NW_027406620.1:0-1644 GCF_003265705.2 Callorhinus ursinus | reverse complement strand
ATGTAGATCCAATGAATGATTTAATCACAGCTAAGGTTTATTTTCCCCATAGGTTCAAATACTGAATTTTCATCAAGTTCAAAAAATTTGGATGAAGGTTTGTCTAAACTATTCGGTAAGTAATCTCCTCATGTGAAGCCACCATGCTGTTTTGAAGAGTGTCATGCTTTTCCAGGGTTGTCTGTCAGATAACCCAATGCTTTGGTGGGAGGGAAAGTGCTTGCCTTGAGGCTAGAACCAGTTCTTTGAAGTGTCAGAGTCCCAGGAAATTAGGCAAAGTACAGAAGACAAATACTTGGAAAGGATTCTTCTCCTCAGAGAGGGGTCCACGCAGCAGAACAGGGCCACCATGTGGGAGTTATTGCAAGTGCTGTGTCAGACTCCGCTTTAGACCAGCTGCATCACATCTGCCTGACAAGGTGCCTGGGAGATTTCTCCAGCGGTGGGATGGTGAGGCCCTGAGGCTGAGATAAACCTTCTCCCCAGGTCCTCAGCCCTAGTTGAGCATGAGAATCCCCTGGGGAGATTGTTAAAAAGAGATCTTCCTCCCTTCTCCCCCCACCCCAGTGATCAGATTCCTTGGCGTGGGATGATTTTGCCCTGAGACTTTTTGCCCAGAGAAATCTCTTCTCTCTGGTGTTGTGTATGGGTCAGGAGTAGACACTGAGGGTTACATCTGGTCTGGGAAAGAGCTCTCAGGAGTGTGAACACTGAGGCTTCCCTCTGGGTTAGGACCTGTTGGATGTTCTGATCACAGAGCTATGCCTGCCAATCCTGCTTGGAAAGGGGATATCTCTCTACACGGGACATGGACCTTTTTTCCAGGAGCTGCTCCGTGTTGGGAATTCTGGGTTTGCCCTTCCTCCACATGTGCTATTAAAGAGGCTCCAGTAAATCTGCACTGAGTGTCTGGGTGATTGAATGATGGGTAGGTTACCATGATTGAATGAGTGAAGGGATGCAGATAGCTCTTGCAGCCCCCTTACTGTGCTTTCAGGAATTCTTACCTGGGAATCAGAAGACTTTTGTCCTTCTTGCAGGAGCCCTATGTCTCTGAATCCCATTCCACATGTGTGGAAGGGGAGTGAGTGAGTGTGAAGATGGGTGTCTGGTTTGGGGTTTGGGAGGATCCCATCATCCCCCAAAGGCCTACTGACCTGCCCAGCGCCATGTCCGTGTTGGCCTTGGCATTGGTGGGCCACCAATAAACTTTACACGTTCTCTCTGAGCAACAATTTAGGATCCTATAGATCAACGCATCGATTAGGGAAAGGGCTAGTAATGAGAACTCATCATCTTGTAATTCTGATAGCTGATTTGGTGTTGCTATCATAAGCACCTATTTTACCAAGTGAGTAGACTACCCACCAATGTACCAACAGCCCTTGAAAAAGGACTCAGAATAAATACTGTATTAATGGAAGTCATGATTATTTTCTGTGGCTTAGCAAAGTAAACCTAGAAGGAGAAAATGAAACTATTGTCCCCCAGGGACAGATAGACACTGTCTTTAAAAAAGAAAGAAGTGTGCCTGGGTGGCTCTGTCAGTTAAGTGTCCACCTCTTGTTTTCAGCTCAGGTCATGATCTCAGGATGGTGGGATCGAGCCCCACCTTGGACTCCATGGTCAGTAGGGAGTCTGCTT
>NW_027406619.1:0-1644 GCF_003265705.2 Callorhinus ursinus | reverse complement strand
TGGGACTCTGTTTCAGTGGGTCATCCTGGCTATAGTATTGAGAACAGTTGACAGAGGGTTGAGGATGGGCAGGGGAGGTCCATGATGAAGCATTTCCAGGAACTCAGGCAAGAGATGGCCTCTAGTATGGACCGGACAGGTGGCCTTGGAAGCAGTGGTCAGTCCTTTTCTGGGTACGTATAAGATGGAGCTCACAGGATTTGCTGATGGGTTAGATACTGGGAATGTGACAAAGGAGGAATTGGGGTAACTCCCAGCTCTGGCTGGTTGTCCTGAGCGAGGGGAAGGAGGAGGTTTCTGGGGTAGGAGGTCCTCTGTGTTCCGCATGCTCAGGAAGGTGCCTTTCATGGTGGATCTGCTGATGTGCGTTTCCAGGAGAACATTTAACATCTACTCCCTCGGCAACTTTCAGGTACAAGTATCCCCCATTTTTAAAAGTTCACGGTACACATGGCTTTTTTTTTTTTTTAACATCTCTGTCATTACCCGGCTTCAGTAACAGGAGGAATACTGAAGAGGATTTGCTCTTATGAAAAAAGTCGAAAAGTGAGCAACGCGTCCATCATCTGTTTTGCGGGGAGCCACTGCAGAGGTGGCGCACAACTCAACCAGGTTTTTCCTGGGAACTGCTCTCCGCGTCCAGCCCCCAGCACTTTGAATTGTGTCTGTGAGCATCTGCTGTGCTTCATCTGTATTTATTTTCAGCATCCATTAGGAAGTTGTGTCCTGAGGCCTAGGAAAAGCCAAAGAGAAGTCGTTTTTGGAGTCTGAGCATGCTATTTTTCTGTATAAATGAAAGGTAATTACTCCTTTGGTCTACACCATTCCTGCTGTGAAAGGTTTCCTTCCTAGGAAGGAAGGAAACTGTACTTTCAAATAGCGGGGGAACATGTACCCCATCCTGCAAGGTTAGCTTTAGTCTCCATGCTGCACAGAACGTTCCATGACTTATGCATTTTATCACTAAAGCATTGTGCCTTTTTTAAAAAAGATTTTATTTATTTTTTTGAGAGAGAGAGAGAGAGAATGAGAGATAGAGAGCATGAGAGGAAAGAGGGTCAGAGGGAGAAGCAGACTCCCTGCCGAGCAGGAAGTCGGATGTGGGACTCGATCTCGGGACTCCAGGATCATGACCTGAGCCGAAGGCAGTCGCTTAACCAACTGAGCCACCCAGGCGCCCAAATATTGTGCCTTTGACCACCCTCCCCCATTCCCCTCCAACTGTGAATCTGGCAACCAGCATTCTGTTCTCAGTATCTGTGCGTTCACTATTTTTTTTCCATGTGGAACGTCTATGAACATGTGGTATTTGTCTTTCTGTGTCTGCGTTCCTTAGCATAATGCTCCCAAGGTGTCTGTTTCTATGTCTGGCTACTGTGAAGAATGCTGCAATGAACATGGGAGTGCATCATTATTTTGAGGTAGTGTTTTTGTGTTCTCCAAATAAATCCACTCAGAGCAATCACTGGGTCATGTGGTAGTAGTATTCATTTTTCCAGGGACCTCCCTACTCTTTGTCCCAGGTGCTGCAACAATGTACATTCCCAACAACAGTGCACAGTGTCCCCTTGTCTACACACCCTTGACCACACCTGGTGTCTGTCTCTGCGGAAAATGCCATCCCAACAGTTGTGAGGAGATAGC
>NW_027406618.1:997-1644 GCF_003265705.2 Callorhinus ursinus | reverse complement strand
GGCCCCACCGGGAGGATCCCCCTGTACCCTCTTGACAGCCCATGACCGGCCCCAGGACCCCTGGGGGCACAATGCTGGATTTGGGGGAGGACTCTGGGGCTTCTTGCCACCACACCTGTGCCTGAGGAAGCGGGAACCTGGAGGACCCTCCCAGATGATCCTCATGGAACATTAGCACCATCCTTGAGGACATGGGGCACAGGGCTGACGTTGGAGGACTGCTCTGGGGCTTCTTGCCACCACCCGAGCGCCAAGGACAGAGAGGCGACTCCAGGAGCATTTCCATCCTAGGAAAGGCGACCCACTGGAGGGCACAGGAGCAGCAAACCCCACCGACCCGCAGGCCATTGGAACAGGATGAACTCCTGCACTTACTTAGCACGTTGTCCGTCTTCGTGTGTGCATAGTGACTGGCCCCCCCAGGGCTGGTGCACTTCTAGAGGAGCGGTAGACACTTTTCAGTGCTTGCTCGTGGTTCAGAGGACCAAAGCCCAAAGAAGCAGAGGATATCCTCTTCCTCTGGAGCTGGGGAAGGCAGCCAAAGTGCTGGGGCGGGACCGAGTGCAGGAGTGTGTTCTTTCTGAAGCCCCTGTCTTCTGGGGCTGTTGCCATGTCTAAAAAAGGCCCTCTCCGCCCCAGAGTCAGGA
>NW_027406618.1:493-897 GCF_003265705.2 Callorhinus ursinus | reverse complement strand
AAGTGAAATAACCAAAGCCCAACGCTCAGGTTCTAACAGAAGCGGAATTTCAATGTACTGTTTTGGGTGAAGCCTCCTCCCCTCTTATGTGGCCATGGGGGTCCCCAAGGAAAGGCTCCTTTCGTCTCCTTCCCTCAGAGAGAGGAGCTGGCCCAATGTCCCATGGTCCCCACCGTGTCCCAGTGGTAAGGAAGAGCCACACGCAGGGCCCTGGTGTCAGGAGTGTGGTCGGCCACTGCTCCTCGGCTCCGAGCTCGTGGCCTGGCGGCTGCATGGAAGAGCTAAGTTGCTTTCGGGGAAGGAGTGCTCACTGCCCACACCGCTCACCATCCCCCTTTGCACTCCGCAATCCAAGCTCCGTGCCAGGCTTACGTCAATCACCAGCACCCCACATGTTCCCGCCA
>NW_027406618.1:0-393 GCF_003265705.2 Callorhinus ursinus | reverse complement strand
GCCGGGCTTACGTCAATCACCAGCACTCCACATGTTCCCGCCATGGGAGGGATCATTCAGCATCAACCCATCGCACAGAGGACGAGAGCGACGCCCATCGAGGGGAGGTAAAAGGGCTCCAGTCCCAAAGCTGGTCAGCAGAGGACATGGAAAGGCAGCTCTCCAGAGCCCCTGCTACACAAGCCAGAGTCTCCCTCAGTTGAAATTGAGCCCTGGCCTGCCTGAGCAGCCACGCACTGGCCCCTGACATTCATGATGGCCTGTTCTTGACCGTGAAGGTGAGCTGGCCGACTAGGAGGGGGAGTTCAGCTGCATGGACAGGCTGTATCTCCCGGAGAGAGTGACACATCTGAGCTAGCAGGAGCCACACTCTGGTATCCCTCCCGGAGCCAG
>NW_027406617.1:0-1645 GCF_003265705.2 Callorhinus ursinus | reverse complement strand
CTGGTCACACATCCCTGTGGAATGCCCTCCCCTCCGAGTTGAATGGCTTATGTGAGGGCGCTCTCAGGAAGAGAGTGGCACAAAAGGCCGGGATGTCATTTCCAAGCTGACGGAGTCTGTGACTTCTACTGGTTCCCTCTGTCCTGTGTTCATTCTCTGTCTCCTTCTCTGTCTCTGTGCCTGTGTCTCTCACAGGAGCAGGACATGTGGGTTCCATGGGAGATGTGGGAATCCTCAGAAGCCTCCCTTTTCGCTGTATCCCTCTCCGGTCCTGGAGCGCCATTCCATCCAAAGTCCTCCTCACCCTGACCAGAGCAGTCATTCTGGATCCTCTTCCACATGGGACCCTGTGGCTGCAACAAGGAGGGCCCTGACCTTGGTCTCTAGACTGGTGGCCCAGTGATCTGCCAAGTTCTGCGTAGCCAGGTCCTCAGCCTCCCAAGCCCCGAGTCTGTGCTCTGCTGAGAAAAACCTCTAGGGTTTAGAAAACATTTTCCCCAGACTGGGAACACAGGGGGTCGGGGATGGAGATCCAAGGCCTCTGGGGCTGAGTGGGCCTTTTTTAGGCATAGCAACACCCACCTCAGGCAGGGACTTCAGAAAGAACACACTCCTGACCCGGTCCCGCCCCAGGACAGTGGCTACCTTCCCCGAATCCAGAGGAAGATGGATATCCTCTCCTTCTTTGGGCGTTCGTCCTCTGACGCACGAGAAAGCAATGATAAGCTTCTAGTCTTCCTCTGGAAGTGCACTAGCCCTGAGTGGGCCGGTCACTGTCCACACACGAAGACGGGCAACGTGTTAAGTAAGTGCAGGACGTGATCCTGATCCAATGGCCTGTGGATCTGGGGGGTTGCTGCTTCTGTGCCCTCCATTGGGCCCCCTTTCCCTGGATAGAAATCCTCCTGCAGTCTCCTCTCTGCCTTTGGAGCTCCGTTCCTGCTGGTTTCAAGACCTAGGGTCTCCAACTGAGCCTTGTGCCCCATGTCCTCAGGGATGGTGCTCAAGGTCCCTCAGGTTCGTCTGGGAGGGTCCCCCAGATTCCTATTCCTCCAGGCAGAAGTGTGGTGGCAACAAGCCGCAGAGCCATCCTCGAACTTCAGCATTGTGCCCCATTCCTCAGGGGGATGGTGGTAATGGTCCGTTATGATGGTCTGAGATGGTCCTTCAGGTCTCTGCCCCCTAGGCACAGTTTCGGTAGCATAAGTCCCGGAACCATCCCCCAATTTCAGCATTTTGCCCCGTGTTCCCAAGGGTATGTGATAATGGTCCGTTGAGTTTGTCTGGGAGGACCCTCCATGTTCCCACTTCCCCAGACACAGGTGCGTTGGCAAGAAGCCCCAGAGTTATCCCCCAAAAGCAGCATTGTGCCTCCAGGGATGCTGGTCATGGGTTGTCGGGTTGGTACCGGTGGATCCTCCAGGTGGGGGCCTGGAGGCTCAAGTCAACCAGATCCCACTCAAGTTGCAGTAGGAAGAGATGATTTGAGGTGTTCATTTGGAAGAGGCTTATCGATTTCCAAAAATGTCAAAGTCATTGGTCCACTTTAGAATGAAGATAATTACTATGTAAAAGACAAGTGTGTGTTTCCCCTTCTGCCAGGAATTGAAGCAGGTGTGCAGGCCATAGGTCAGAGGACCTACTT
>NW_027406616.1:776-1645 GCF_003265705.2 Callorhinus ursinus | reverse complement strand
AGTTCTGCCCTCGTGATCCAGTAGTTGTTTATCTCTCTTTTTCTCAGCTTCTTTATTTTCCATCGTTTGGTCTTCTATATCGGTGATTCTTTCTGCCTCATTTATCCTAGCAGTTAGAGCCTCCATTTTTGATTGCACCTCATTAATAGCCTTTTTGATTTCGACTTGGTTAGATTTTAGTTATTTTATTTCTCCAGAAAGGTTTCTCTAATATATTCCATGCGTTTTTCAGGCCCAGCTAGTATCTTTAAAATCATCATTCTGAACTCTAGGTCCGACATCATACTAATGTCCGTATTGATTAGGTCCCTGACAGTTGGTATTGCCTCTTGTTCTTTTTTTTGAGGTGATTTGTTCCATCTTGTCATTTTGTCCAGAGGAGAATAGATGAATGAGAGAACAAAATGCTAACAGGGTAACAACAACCCCAGAAAAATATACACTAAACAAATCAGAAGAGACCTGAAACGGGGGGGGGGAGAAGAAAGGGAAAGAAAAAGATAAAAACAAACAAACCAAAGAACAGAATATGATCAAATATGATCAGGCTGGTGCATAGATCAGTGCCACACACTAGATTTTGGGCATATTTTGGTCTGTTAGAAGAAAGTGTCTCCCAAAATATTAAAGAAAAACTTACATATGTACAAAAATAAGGGTAAATACGATGAAGGGAGGGAATATGACTAGAGGTGAAAATTATAAAAGATTTTATAAAAGGAATTGATAAGAAGTTGGTTGAAAAAAGAAAGGAGAGGATTAAAAAAAAGGGAGAGAATGTGATCAGGCAGGAGACTAGAACAAAGCCATACACTAGTGATTTAGGGTATATTTTGGTCTGTTAGAAGAAACTGTATCCCAAAATTTTA
>NW_027406616.1:0-676 GCF_003265705.2 Callorhinus ursinus | reverse complement strand
GATTTAGGGTATATTTTGGTCTGTTAGAAGAAGCTGTATCCCAAAATTTTAAAGAGAGAACAACTTACATATATATACCAAAAATAAGGTTAACTACTCTGAAAGGTTAGAATATGACTCTAAAAATGAAATATAAAAAAGATTTTTTAAAAAAAGGATTGATAAGATGTTGAAAAAGGGAAAAAGAAAAATTCAAAAAAAGAAAAAAAGAGAAAGTTAAAAAAAAATTAACTTTGAACGACTAAAGAATCATGGGAAAAAAGCCATGAATTCTATGTGCAGTATTCCCCTAGCGCTGGAGTTCTCCCGTTCTCCTTCATCGGTAAAGTTGGTCTTGGCTGGCTGTTCGTGCTGATCTTCTGGGGGTGGGGCCTGTTGCCATGGTTCCTAAATGTCTTTGCCGGAGGCCGAATTGCCCCACCCTTGCCAGGTCAGGCTAAGTAATCTGCTCGGGTTTGCTCTCAGGAGCTTTTGTTCCCTGCAAGCTTTGCGTGCAGCTTTGGAGGATGGAAGTAAAAATGGCAGCCTCCCAATCTCTGCCCCTGAGGAGCCGAGAACTCGGGGACCCGCTCCTCAGTGCACCCCTAGAGAAAAGCAGTCAGTCACTCCCGTCTCCCCGGTCTCCTGCCGCACTCTGTGCTCACCTGGCCTGTGACCAAGGGTTTCTATCTCTGGC
>NW_027406615.1:0-1645 GCF_003265705.2 Callorhinus ursinus | reverse complement strand
TTGCTTCTCCTCCCGGGCACCCCTGTTTTCACTGGCCTCTGCTGGCCCTTCCCTCCCTGACCTGGGGTATCAACCTCTGTCTGGCTATTGATATACATAGCTCTGCTGAGGCCTCTAGAGCATTCTTCTTGTCCTACCCCCCCAGCCTACCCTGCTCTGCCCACCCACCCAAACATGAGCGCAGTGTCCCAGGGTTCTTGGAGTCCCTGGGGGGCTGATCTCAGGGTTCCCATCTACACTACCACCCCTACCACCACCTTTGCTGTCTTATCTCTCAAAAGGATTATAGGCTCCCAGCTACAACCTGGACATCACACAAGACCTCTTTTGTTCTAGAATCCTCCTCAAATTAGTGGGATTTCTACCATCTTCTGGTGAATCCATCCCCACCATTAAGGCCAAGTCTTAAAGAAATCCCCAGCCTCCAAATTTCTGTGACATTCTTGCAGACCTTCCTTTTTCTACCTCCTCCTTGAGCCCATATGCTTCTGGGGTAGTCCTCCTTTTCTATTGAATTTCAAGTTCTTGTGGACTTTTTAGCATTTAAACCCAAGGTGTTGGGATTAAGAAAACCCTGTTCTCAGTTGAAATTAGAGCTACCGTTCGATCCAGCAATTGCACTACTGGGTATTTACCACAAAGATACAAATGTAGGGACCCGAAGGGGTACGTGTACCCCAATGTTTATAGCAGCAATGTCCACAATAGCCAAACTGTGGAAAGAGCCAAGATGCCCATCGACAGATGAATGGATAAAGAAGATGTGGTATATATACACAATGGAATATTATGCAGCCATCAAAAGGAATGAGATCTTGCCATTTGCAACGACGTGGATGGAACTGGAGGGTGTTATGCTGAGTGAAATAAGTCAATCAGAGAAAGACATGTATCACATGACCTCACTGATATGAGGAATTCTTAATCTCAGGAAACAAACTGAGTGTTACTGGAGTGGTTGGGGGTGGGAGGGATGGGATGGCTGGGTGATAGACATTGGGGAGGGTATGTGCTACGGTGAGCGCTGTGAATTGTGCAAGACTGTTGAATCACAGATCTGTACTTCTGAAACAAATAACGCAACATATTTTAAGAAAAAAGGAAAAGAAGAAGATAACAGGAGAGGAAGAAAAGGGGAGTATGTCAGAGGGGGAGACGAACCATGAGAGATGATGGACTCTGAAAAACAAACTGAGGGTTCTAGAGGGTAGGGGGGTGGGGGGATGGGTTAGCCTGGTGATGGGTATTGAGGAGGGCACGTTCTGCATGGAGCACTGGGTGTTATGAACAAACAATGAATCATGGAACACTGCATCAAAAACTAATGATGTAATACATGGTGATTAACATAACAATAAAAAAATTAAAAAAAAAAAGAAAGAAAACCCTGTTCTCTTCCAGATCATCTGGCTCTTCCATAGATCTGAAAGGTCATCATAAGCGACCAGGCTTGTTGTGGTGGTCATTTCCATGTCACCCCTGCCTTGGGGACAGTGCAAGTACAAAACTAACCCTGCTAGAGTGGTATGCAAACTTGACCTGAAGGGCCTGGAGACGCAGTCCAAGCCACACAAACACACAGTCTGAATGCTGTGTGCCTAGCTCCATCCACTTTGCTCCACTTGGTTCTGGCTTCCCACTTGGC
>NW_027406614.1:0-1646 GCF_003265705.2 Callorhinus ursinus | reverse complement strand
GGCATTCCTATACACCAACAACAAGACAGAAGAGAGACAAATCAAGGAGTCGATCCCATTTACAATTGCACCCAAAACCATAAGATACCTAGGAATAAATCTAACCAAAAAGGCAAAGGATCTGTACTCAGAAAACTATAAAATACTCATGAAAGAAATTGAGGAAGACACAAAGAAATGGAAAAACGTTCCATGCTCATGGACTGGAAGAACAAATATTGTGAAGATGTCAATGCTACCTAGAGCAATCTACACATTCAATGCAATCCCCATCAAAATACCATCCACCTTTTTCAAAGAAATGGAACAAAGAATCCTAAAATTTGTATGGAACCAGAAGAAACCCCGAATAGCCAGAGGAATCTTGAAAAAGAAAAGCAAAGCTGGCGGCATCACAATTCCGGACTTCAAGCTCTATTACAAAGCTGTCATCATCAAGACAGTATGGGACTGGCACAAAAACAGACACATAGATCCATGGAACAGAATAGAGAGCCCAGAAATGGACCCTCAACTCTAGAGTCAACTATTCTTTGACAAAACAGGAAAGAATGTCCAATGGAAAAAAGACAGTCTCTTCAACAAATGGTGTTGGGAAAATTGGACAGCCACATGCAGAAGAATGAAACTGGACCATTTCCTTACACCACACACAAAAATAGACTCCAAATGGTTGAAAGACCTAAACGTGAGACAGGAGTCCACCAAAATCCTAAAGGAGAACACAGGCAGCAACCTCTTCCACCTCAGCCGCAGCAACTTCTTCCTAGAAACATCACCAAAGGCAAGGGAAGCCAGGGCAAAAATGAACTATTGGGATTTCATCAAGATAAAAAGCTTTTGCACAGCAAAAGAAACAGTCCACAAAACCAAAAGACAACCGACAGAATGGGAGAAAATATTTGCAAATGACTTATCACATAAAGGGCTAGTATCCAAAATCTATAAAGAACTTATCAAACTCAACACCCAAAGAACAAATAATCCAATCAGGAAATGGGCAGAAGACACGAACAGACATTTTTCCAAAGAAGACATCCAAATGGCCAACAGGCACATGAAAAAGTGCTCAACATCGCTCGGCATCAGGGAAATCCAAATCAAAACCTCAATGAGATACCACACCTCACACCCGTCAGAATGGCTAAAATTAACAAGTCAGGGAACGACAGATGTTGGCGGGGATGTGGAGAAAGGGGAACCCTCCTACACTGTTGGTGGGAATGCAAGCTGGTGCAACCCCTCTGGAAAACAGTAGGGAGGTTCCTCAAACAGTTGAAATTAGAGCTACCATTCGATCCAGCAATTGCACTACTGGGTATTTACCACAACGATACAAATGTAGGGATCTGAAGGGGTACGTGCACCCCAATGTTTATAGCAGCAATGTCCACAATAGCCAAACTGTGGAAAGAGCCAAGATGTCCATCGACAGATGAATGGATAAAGAGGTGGTATATATACACAATGGAATATTATGCAGCCATCAAAAGGAATGAGATCTTGCCATTTGCAACGACGTGGATGGAACTGGAGGGTGTTATGCTGAGTGAAATAAGTCAATCAGAGAAAGACGTGTATCATATGACCTCACTGATATGAGGAATTCTTAATCTCAGGAAACAAACTGAGGGTTGCTGGAGTGG
>NW_027406613.1:0-1646 GCF_003265705.2 Callorhinus ursinus | reverse complement strand
AAAAAAAAAAAAAAAAAGAAGAAGATAGCAGGAGGGGAAGAATGAAGGGGGCAAATCAGAGGCGGAGATGGACCAGGACAGACTATGGACTCTGAAAAACAAACTTAGGGTTCTAGCGGGGAGGGTGTTGGGGGAATGGGTTAGCCTGGTAATGGGTATTAAAGGAGGGCACGTTCTACATGGAGCACTGGTTGTTGTATGCAAACAATGAATCATGGAACACTACATCAAAAACTAATGATGTATTGTATGGTGATTAACATAACATAATAAAAATAAATATACAAATAAATAAAAATGTAGAAGCAAAGTTGATCTCTCTATTTTATAAAGATTTTACTTAAAAAGTGACCACTAGGGAAATTGAAGCACTCATCAAAAATCTCCCAAGAAACAAAAGTCCAGGGCTAGATGGCTTCCCAGGGGAATTCTATCAGACATTTAAAGAAGAATTAATACATATTCTCCTGAAACTGTTCCAAAAAAATAGAAATGGAAGGAAAACTTCCAAATTCATTTTACGAGGCCACCATTACCTTGATCCCAAAAACAAACAAGGACCCCATCAAAAAGGAGAATTACAGACCAATATCCTTGATGAACATGGATGCAAAAATTCTCACCAAAATACTAGCCAATAGGAGTCAACAGTACATTAAAAGGATTATTCACCACGACCAAGTGGGATTTATCCCTAGGCTGCAAGGCTGGTTCAACATCCGCAAATCAATCAATGTGATACAATATATTAACAAAAGAGGTGTGCGGCGGCGGTGTAGGCAGCGGCTGCAGCGAGAGAGTTTGGCGCGATGTCTCACACCATTTTGCTGGTACAGCCTACCAAGAGGCCAGAAGGCAGAACTTACGCTGACTATGAATCTGTGAATGAATGCATGGAAGGTGTTTGTAAAATGTATGAAGAACATCTGAAGAGAATGAATCCCAACAGTCCCTCTATCACATATGATATCAGTCAGTTGTTTGATTTTATTGACGATCTGGCAGACCTCAGCTGCCTTGTTTACCGAGCTGATACCCAGACATACCAGCCCTATAACAAAGACTGGATTAAAGAGAAGATCTACGCTCCTTCGTCGGCAGGCCCAACAGGCCGGGAAATAGCTGAGTTAGAAGCAGTGGGGGCTGGGGGTGGGCTTGGAACACAGGTGTGTACAGCGTGCTGCAGTGGCGGCTCTGTATTATAGTAATCCTGTCTCCATCTTGGTGTACTCTAGCCAGGATGGAAGGTATTAGATGAAATGTGAGGATCTTGTTCAATCTGAAACCCCCATTGCCCCCTTCCCCTCCCTTTTTTTTTTTTACTTAAACATTTTTATGATAATTTAGATGGAAGTTGTCAGTTAATCTTGGTTCCAGTCCTTCAAACTGTTCATATCTACTTTATAACATTCGCTGTACTAACCCTTCAGGTTGGGGTGGGGGGGGTAGTGACAGTTTAGTTACATGCTCAAGATAAAGTCTTAGTGAAAAATGAATAAATGTTCTTTAGTTAAAAAAAAAAAAAGAAAAAAAAAAAGAAAAAACAATAATCATATGATCCTCTCAATAGATGCAGAAAAAGCATT
This sequence comes from Callorhinus ursinus, assembly GCF_003265705.2. NCBI lineage: Eukaryota > Metazoa > Chordata > Mammalia > Carnivora > Otariidae > Callorhinus > Callorhinus ursinus. Next base: position 60 of record NW_027406613.1, on the reverse strand, counting down.
TGACAAAGTACAGCATCCTTTCTTGATCAAAACTCTTCAGAGTATAGGGATAGAGGGTAC
>NW_027406612.1:0-1646 GCF_003265705.2 Callorhinus ursinus | reverse complement strand
AAAATCTTTAAAAAACAAAAAGTAAAAAAAGAAAATCCACATGGTCTTTGGTTCAGTGATGAGCTTTAACACACAACACCAAAATCCAATCCACAAATGAAAAAAATTGATAACATGAACTTCCTAAAATTAAAACTTTTGTGGGGCACCTGGGTGGCTCAGTCGTTAAGCGTCTGCCTTCCGCTCAGGTTATGATCTCAGGATCCTGGGATCGAGCCCTACATCGGGCTCCCTGCTCAGCGGGGAACCTGCTTCTCCCTCCCCCATTCCCCCTGCTTGTGTTCCTTCTCTCGCTGTGTCTCTCTCTGTCAAATAAATAAATAAAATCTTAAAAAAAAAACTTTTGCTCTGTGAAAGACCTTGCTCAGAAAACTAAAAGAAAAGCCATGAACTGGAAGGAAATATTTGCAGAGCGCAAATCTGGTAAAAGTTTTGTATTCAAAAAATACAAAAGATTATCAGAACTCAATGATAAGGAAACAAACATCCTAATTGATAATGGGTAAGGATCTGAACAGATGCCTGGACAAAGAAGATATACAGATACAAAATAAGCATACAAAAATATGTTTGACATCATCATTAGGAAAGTAGAAATTTAAACAATAGTGAGACAGCACTGCACACCTATCACAAATACTAAACTCCAAAAATAAGAACACCAATTGCTGGAAGATGAAGAATGGCACTAACTGTACCTTCAGAAGAGATTTGGGCCATTTTTTCCAAACCTAAGTAAGTCTCATGTTAAGATCCAACAATTGCGGGGGGTGGAGCAAGATGGCGGAGGAGTAGTGGACCTACATTTCCTCTGGTCTCAGGAATTCAGCTGAATAGGGATCAAACCATTCTGAACACCTACGAACTCAACAGGAGATCGAAGAGGAGAGTAGCAACAACTCTCTGAACAGAGAAGCGACCACTTACTGGAAGGTAGGACATGTGGAGAAGTGAATCTGAGGCGATATTCGGGAGGGTAGACAGCGGGGGAGGGGCCTCCGCTGGCCGCTGCTGGCAAGTGATAGAGCCGCGGAGCACAAAATCGGACCTTTTAGAAGTCGGCTCCACTGAGGGACATCGCTCCAGTGGTTTAGCAGGGGTGGAAACCTCGCGGGACAGTGGGGTCTCAGGACCCTTGGGGTCACAGAAAACCGGGGGAGCCTGAGTGCGCCAGAGCTCCCAGGTATCGGAGCGGGGAAGCCGGCTGCAGAGACGGAGCCGAGGCGCGGCTCTGAGCTCGGGGTTGCCATAAACTGTGATCCGCGTCCGAGTTGGGCCATTGCTCCTGCAGCAAGGACCCAACAAGCGGCAAATCCGGGGAGACTTCCCTTCCTTCCCGGGGAGGAGCGGCGCGGGAACGCAACGCAGGGATCTGCTTGGTTTGGAGACTCCACACGGGGTCAGGTGCCAGAGATACAAACGCTCGGTCACAGGCCGGGTGAGCACGGAGAGCGGTCGGAGACCAGGGACAAGGGAATGACTGCTTTTCTCTGGGGGCGCACTGAGGAGCGGGGCCCCGAGTTCTCAGCTCCTCCGGGTGGAGATTGGGAGGCCACCATTTTTGCCCTGGTCCTCCAAGGCTGTACAGAGAGCTTGCAGGGAACAAAAGCTCCTGAGATCAAACCCGAGCAGCTTGCTTAGCCCGG
>NW_027406611.1:0-1646 GCF_003265705.2 Callorhinus ursinus | reverse complement strand
GGCATTCCTATACACCAACAACAAGACAGAAGAGAGACAAATCAAGGAGTCGATCCCATTTACAATTGCACCCAAAACCATAAGATACCTAGGAATAAATCTAACCAAAAAGGCAAAGGATCTGTACTCAGAAAACTATAAAATACTCATGAAAGAAATTGAGGAAGACACAAAGAAATGGAAAAACGTTCCATGCTCATGGACTGGAAGAACAAATATTGTGAAGATGTCAATGCTACCTAGAGCAATCTACACATTCAATGCAATCCCCATCAAAATACCATCCACCTTTTTCAAAGAAATGGAACAAAGAATCCTAAAATTTGTATGGAACCAGAAGAAACCCCGAATAGCCAGAGGAATCTTGAAAAAGAAAAGCAAAGCTGGCGGCATCACAATTCCGGACTTCAAGCTCTATTACAAAGCTGTCATCATCAAGACAGTATGGGACTGGCACAAAAACAGACACATAGATCCATGGAACAGAATAGAGAGCCCAGAAATGGACCCTCAACTCTAGAGTCAACTATTCTTTGACAAAACAGGAAAGAATGTCCAATGGAAAAAAGACAGTCTCTTCAACAAATGGTGTTGGGAAAATTGGACAGCCACATGCAGAAGAATGAAACTGGACCATTTCCTTACACCACACACAAAAATAGACTCCAAATGGTTGAAAGACCTAAACGTGAGACAGGAGTCCACCAAAATCCTAAAGGAGAACACAGGCAGCAACCTCTTCCACCTCAGCCGCAGCAACTTCTTCCTAGAAACATCACCAAAGGCAAGGGAAGCCAGGGCAAAAATGAACTATTGGGATTTCATCAAGATAAAAAGCTTTTGCACAGCAAAAGAAACAGTCCACAAAACCAAAAGACAACCGACAGAATGGGAGAAAATATTTGCAAATGACTTATCACATAAAGGGCTAGTATCCAAAATCTATAAAGAACTTATCAAACTCAACACCCAAAGAACAAATAATCCAATCAGGAAATGGGCAGAAGACACGAACAGACATTTTTCCAAAGAAGACATCCAAATGGCCAACAGGCACATGAAAAAGTGCTCAACATCGCTCGGCATCAGGGAAATCCAAATCAAAACCTCAATGAGATACCACACCTCACACCCGTCAGAATGGCTAAAATTAACAAGTCAGGGAACGACAGATGTTGGCGGGGATGTGGAGAAAGGGGAACCCTCCTACACTGTTGGTGGGAATGCAAGCTGGTGCAACCCCTCTGGAAAACAGTAGGGAGGTTCCTCAAACAGTTGAAATTAGAGCTACCATTCGATCCAGCAATTGCACTACTGGGTATTTACCACAACGATACAAATGTAGGGATCTGAAGGGGTACGTGCACCCCAATGTTTATAGCAGCAATGTCCACAATAGCCAAACTGTGGAAAGAGCCAAGATGTCCATCGACAGATGAATGGATAAAGAGGTGGTATATATACACAATGGAATATTATGCAGCCATCAAAAGGAATGAGATCTTGCCATTTGCAACGACGTGGATGGAACTGGAGGGTGTTATGCTGAGTGAAATAAGTCAATCAGAGAAAGACGTGTATCATATGACCTCACTGATATGAGGAATTCTTAATCTCAGGAAACAAACTGAGGGTTGCTGGAGTGG
>NW_027406610.1:0-1646 GCF_003265705.2 Callorhinus ursinus | reverse complement strand
CATCGCCGTGAAATGCCACATTCAACGGCCCCCGGCCCACAAATCCCGAGACTGACAGTCACCCTGACCCACGCCCCCCACTCAGATCCCCCACCCCCACAAAGCTTCCCCAACGTGGCCATATTAGTGCTCCAATGACCATAGGCCCTAGCTCTATCCCTAGGTTGGCTTCTAAGTTTCTGGATGCGGAAGCCTGGCTCCAAAGCCCCAGGGATGGCATTAAATGAGCAAACCAGGGGACTCAACTTGCCACAAACAATTCAAGCACATGACTTGTAACTGCCGTGAGGGTTCAGAACAGGACAACTCTGAATGCCCATCCCAACCAACGCACAAATTTCATGCCCTCTGGCGGCCCACCCAGAGCCTGACGCAACCTGACCCACGCCCTCAAGACGACAACCCACAGCAGGTTCCAGTGTTTACACGTCAGCCCTGCCGTGCCCCGAGGCGCTAAGCGTCACCCTAGAGGCCTCTAAGGGCCTGTCCCCAGGGGCTTGACTCCAAATCCCTAGGGACTTGGGACACCTGACCATTATAGAGGACACAGCCTGCCACTCAAACTAAAAACGTGCCATTGGGAACTCCAGTAAGCATTCAGAACAGGAGATCTGTGCTGGTGCATCCCAACGAAACCCAAGTTCAACGTGCCCACGGCACAATCCCTGAGGCTGACACAACACCCTACCCACGGCCTCCAATCAGACCCCGGGAAGCTCAGCGCAGCGCCGGCACATCAGGCCTCTCATGTCCCTCGGCCCTAAGGCTCACCCTAGCTTGGCTTCTGAGCGGTCTGTCTCCAGGGCCTGGGTCCAAAGCACGAAGGATTCGGGACACCCGAGCAGTAGCAAGGGAGCCAGGCTGCCACCCGGAAGGAAACCCCACCACTGGCAGCTCCGGAAAGCATTCAGAGTAGGAGACCTCTGAATGCCCATCTCGGCAAAACTACACTTTCGGCGCCCCCTGATGACAAACCCTGAGCCTGACACTCAACCGGACCCACACCCTCAAGACAAAGCCCCGGTAAGGAGCCCCCAGTGCTTACACATCAGGTATTCGGTGTCTCGTAGGCCCTAACACTATCCCTCGCTGGCTTCTGAGGGCTCTGGCCCAGAGGCCTGGCTCTAAAGGCACAGGGATACGGGGACCCTTAGGAATACCAGAGGATTCACCCCGTCTCCCAGAAGGAACCTGCCCCATTGGGAACCTGTGGCAAACCTTTCCCAGTAGAACTCTGCGTGTGCATCCCCGCGAAATGCCACTTTCAACGGACCCCTGCCTGCAAACCCTTACCTGACTCTCACCCCCACCCACACCCCAACTCAGATCTCCTGCCTCCCAAACCATGCCCCAGCGTGGGCAGATCAGGCCTGAAACGACCCTAGGCCGTAAGCCCATCCCTGGGTTATCTTCTGAGCTTCTGTCCCAAGAAGCCTGGCTTCACAGCCCCAGGGGTGGCAGTAGATGAGCAAAACCAGAGGACACAGCTTGCCAAAAAGAATTCAAAATCATGACTTGGAAATCCAGAGAGCGTTGAGAACTCTGAATGACCATCCCAGCCGACGCAACCTTTGGCGCCTTCTGTCGGCCAACCGTGAGCCTGACACTCAACCTGACCCACGGCCCCAACTCAGACCCACGGAAGC
>NW_027406609.1:0-1646 GCF_003265705.2 Callorhinus ursinus | reverse complement strand
CATTCTTTTTCTGTATTCAAGACTGCACATGATGAGGAGAGAGACGCCGCATGAGGGATCCATGAGGCAGGAACCGATGCCATTAAGACCCGAGATATGGAACCGTGTGCAGAGAGGTAGGGAGCATGCTGTGAAATGCAGCAGCCTGATTTCTGCTGGGAAAGCACTTGATGTCCTCCCCGTTCTTGTGGGTGATCGTTGTGTGTCCTAGAGAGAATCACAAGCACTACCTAAGGCCAGCAAGTTGTCTGTAGGCGTGACGGGAGGGTGCTTTCCTCAGGTGCCTAATTGCAGCAGGGCACCTGTCCCTGTGAGAGGTGGAGCTCACGCCCCTCCCCTGACTGCAGACCCGCACTCCCACCCCCTCCACCATCCCCCTACTGAAGAGCTGAGCCTGGAGCAGTTGTGAGCCTGAGCTCCCTTCCCACCTTGATGCAATGGTGAAGGGTTTTTGAAAAAAAAAAAAGACTTTTTTTTTGAGAAATGCCATTTGAAAAAATGGCATTTACCCCTTATGGAGATTATTTTATTTTTGTTTTATTTGTAATCTACAGTACTATATTCATCAATGAAATTTGTGCATTTTACTCCTCTAATGTTATTGGTATAATGCCACAGCTTTACTTCTCAATACACCTATTTTATTCTTTGTTCCTCACTGTACGATTAGTCTACTCCAATTCTTCTCTTAAATATTTATGTAATAGCCAGTCACACATGCTAGGCCTCATCTAGAGACTGAAAGATTGCACCATTACCTGGCGGCCTGAGGAAAGAATGCATGCCGTTTGTGTTGGTGGGTTTGTTGATATCACCCACTCAAGGCTATTCTCACTTAAATATTTAATCTATGAAGAAAAAGTGATTTTTTTGGATCTGTATTGAGCACCCCAATTTCAGTATTAATTTCCAGCCAGTTGTACCCCAATCTGTCCACTGTTGATTGCTTACTTATGTAAACATTGGAACCACGGTCCTGGATTGTCTCCCGCAAGAGTCAGGTGACTGGTATCTCCTTAGCAAAGAAGTCGCTTGAGTCATGTGGGGAAACCCTCTCTTCAGATCAGGGACCCGAGTGTGGGAAGGAGTGTAAGATTGAGGAGGAAGGCACGGAGGGTATGCAAACCACAATAAACCTCCATCCTTTGTCCCATCCAGAATCTAGACCGGTTCCCAGAATGAACAGCAGCACCAGCCCGAAAAAGGACCCGGAGATGGCTATGGTAAATGCTACGGGCGTTTTCAGTTGTGCCTGTTTCTGGAAGTTACTCCTGTAGGGACAGCACCCTGTCCTGGCCTTGTGGCTGTTGGGTGTGTTCTGTGATCTATCTGAGGCATCCTTCCCCTTTCAGAATGCAAGCTGTTTACCCAGGAGCCTCCAGGCTTCCCCATTAGAGATCCTCAGCTTCTGTGCTTCCTCCCGAAGTTGTAGATGCTTAGAGGCAAATGATGGTAGGATGCTCACCTCAAATGTGTGTGTGTGTGTGTGTGTGTGTGTGTGTGTGTGTGTGTGTGTAAATCCCTGGAGGAGGGCAACATCTCACTCCACAATGAAGTCGGCCAGTCCCGCTGACTCCTTGCAGTTTGCTTTCCTGTGGGAGCGGTAGTGGTGTTGGTTTTCGGGTCAGGAGACTGACCTGGGAGAA
>NW_027406608.1:0-1646 GCF_003265705.2 Callorhinus ursinus | reverse complement strand
CTGGTTTTGGCCCTGATTCTAACACTCAACAACCCTGGATTGATGGGACTGATTGTCATTCAGGCCCCGAGACACCCTCACACCTTGCTGACAAAACTCAACCTTAACCTGACCCTGATCCTCTGACCTTCACTCTGACACTGACCCTGACCCAGGACTTCATGTGAATTTGACCCTCACCCTCTTTTGATTCTCACCCTAACCCTGACCTTGACCCTTCCACTAACAGTAATCTAACTGAACCTCTGCTGGACTTGATCATGTTCCTGATCCTCACGATCCTGATCCAGCCACATACTGATTGTGAAACTTCCCTTAACCCTGATCTCGACCCTGAACCTTATTCAAATCCTTAACTGACACAGGCCCTTAGTCTGTCCTCGACTGTGACCTGATTCACAGCCTTGCTTTGGTATTCACCCTATAGACTTACCCAGATCTTGACCCTGATCCATTTTTTAATTGAAATCTATTTGACATATAACATTGTGTAAATTTAAGGAGTCCATGTTGATACATTTATGTATCTTACTACATTATATATCATAATAGGATTGCAACAATTAGCACCTCTATCATATTACAAAATTATTCTGTCTTTTTAGTCATTAGAATAATTAAGTTCTAGGTTCCTAGCAAGTTTGTTGATTATAATAAAATATTGTTGTCTGTGCTCACTATTCATTATAAATTTGTACCCTTAGGCAACACCTGCCCTGTCCCCTCCACTTCTCAACCCCTGGTAACCACTATTTTGCTCTCTGTTTTTGCAAGTTTGGCTTTTTTAGATTACACGTGAAAGTGATGTCCTATAGTATTTGTCTTTCTCTGTCTGACTTATTCCACTGAGCATCATTTCCACAAGGTCCACCATGTTGTTGCAAATGGCAGGATGTCCTCTTTTTTCATGCTGTATAATATTCCATTTTATTTGTTTTTATCCATTCATTTGTTGATGGGCAATTATTGGCTATTGTGAACAATGCTGCAATAACATAGGAGTGCATATCTCTCTTCAAAATTCTGTTTTTGTTTCCTTTGTGTGTATACCCAGAAATGGAATCACACTGGATCATTGTTGGGTCTATTTTTAATTTTTGAGAAGCCTTCGTATTGTTTTCCATTGTGGTTGAATCAATGTACATGCACACCAGCAGTGTGAAAGAGTTCCCTTTGCTCCAGACCCTTGCCAGGCATTTTTATCTCTTGTCTTCCTGATAATAGGCCTTCTGACAGGTGTGACATGATATTTCATTGTGGCTTTGATTTGCATTTCCCTGATGATGAGTGATGTGGAGCATCTTTTCATGTGTTTGTTGGCTGTTGGGATATGTTCTTTGGAGAAAGGTCTCATTCTATCCATTTTTCAGTCAGATTGGTCTTTGATTTTGAGTTGTATGGGTTCTTTATATATTTTCAATATTAAATCCTTATCCAAAGTATGGCTTGCAAAAAGTTTCTTCCATTCTGTAGAGTGCTTTTTCATCTTGTTAATGGTTCCTTTTGCTGTGCAGAAGGTTTTCAGTTTCCTGGAGCCCTATTTGTTCATTTTCACTTTTGTCTTTGGTGCTGCTGGTGTCATATTCAAGGAATCATTGCCAAAACCAATGTTAAGGAGCTTCTTCGCTACATTTACTTCTAGGAGT
>NW_027406607.1:0-1647 GCF_003265705.2 Callorhinus ursinus | reverse complement strand
TTTATCTTGATGAAGTCCCTAAAGTTCATTTTTGCTTTTGTTTCATTAACCTTTGGAGACGTATCCTGAAAGAATTTGCTGTGGCCAATGTCAAAGAAGTTACTGCTTATGTCACCTCTAGGATTTTGATGGATTTCTGTCTCACGTTGAGGTCTTTCATCCATTTTGAGTTTATGTTTGTGTATGGTGTTAAAGAATGGTCGAGTTTCATTCTTCTGCATGTGGTTGTCCAGTTTTCCCAGCACCATTTATTGAAGAGACTGTCTTTTTTCCATTGCATAATTTTTCCTGCTTTGTCAAAGATTATTTGACCATAGAGTTGAACATCCATATCTGGGCTTTGTGTTCTGTTCCATTCATCTATATTTGTGCCAGTACCATGCTGTCTTGGGGATCACTGCTTTGTAATATAGCTTGAAATCAGGCAATGTGATTCCCCCAGCTTTGTTTTTCTTTTTCAACATTTCCTTGGTGATTCGGGGTCTTTTCTGATTCCATACAAATTTTAGGATTGTTTGTTCCAACACGTTGAAAAATGTCATTGGAATTTTATTTGGGATGGCATTGAGGGTGTAGATTGCTTTGGGTAGCATAGACATTTTAACAGTATTTATTCTTCCGATGCATGAGCATGGAATTTTTTCTGTCTTTTTGTGTCTTCCTCATGAAAGTCATTGTGATCACTCCTATTTCATTTATGATTTTATTAATTTGGGTGTTTTTCCTTTTTTTTTAAAGTGTGGTTGGAGTTTCATCAATCTCATTAACTCTCCAAACATTCAGCTCCCTTTTTTGTTGATCTTTTCATTTTTTTAATGTCTATATTGTTGATTTCTGCTTTAATCTTGATTATTTCCCTTCTCCTGCTGGATTTAGGGTGTATTTGCTGTTCTTTTTCAGCTCCTTTATGTGTAAGTTTAGATTGTATATTTGAGACTTTCCTTGTTTGTTTGTTTGTTTGTTTGTTTATATTCAGGTAGCTAACATATAGGACATTATTAGTTTTGATGTAGTGTTCAATGATTCATTTGTTGCATCAAACATCCATTGTTCATCACACCACGTACCCTTCTTGTTTCTTAAGAAAGGCCTCTAATGATGGACTCTGAAAAACAAACTGAGGGTTCTAGAGGGTAGGGGGGTGGGGGGATGGGTTAGCCTGGTGATGGGTATTGAGGAGGGCACGTTCTGCATGGAGCACTGGGTGTTATGAACAAACAATGAATCATGGAACACTGCATCAAAAACTAATGATGTAATATATGGTGATTAACATAACAATAAAAAAAATAAAAAAAAAAAGAAAGGCCTCTATTGCTATATACTTCTCTCACAGGACTGCTTTACTGCATCCCAAAGGTTTGAACTTTCATGTTTTCATTTTTCCTCCTTCTGTGTATTTTTTCAAATTCTCCTTTAATTTCCTGTTTCACCCATTAATTGTTTAATAGGGTGCTCTTTAAACTCCATGTATTTATGATCCTTCCAATTTTTTTTTTGATTGACCAGTTTAAAAGCATTGTGGTCTGCAAACTGTGGAAAGAGCCAAGATATCCAGCGACAGATGAATGGATAAAGAAGATGTGGTATATATACATAATGGAATATTATGCAGCCATCAAAAGGAATGAGATCTTGCCATTTGCA
>NW_027406606.1:887-1647 GCF_003265705.2 Callorhinus ursinus | reverse complement strand
CAGTAGCATGGAGGTTCTGGCTGTCCCACTTGCTAACCATTGGCATGGGTGGAAATCCTGTTTGACGTTTGACAAACGGGAGGGTATGAAGTGGTATCTCAATGTCATTTCACTTTACATTTCTTTAATTACAAATAAGGGTGAGCAGCTTTTCCTATGTTAATTGGTCATTTCTGTTTCTTATTCTTTTAGCAAGATGCCCAATTATGCGTTCAGTTCGTTTTTCCATTCGGTTGCTTTTGTTTTTCTTTTCTTTTTTAAAGATTTTATTTACTTATTTGAGAGAGAGAGAATGAGATATAGAGAGCATGAGAGGGAAGAGAGTCAGAGGGAGAAGCAGACTCCCCGCTGAGCAGGGAGCCCGATGTGGGACTCGATCCCAGGACTCCAGGATCATGACCTGAGCCGAAGGCAGTCGCTTAACTAACGGAGCCACCCAGGCGCCCGCTTTTGTTTTTCTTAATGATTCACAGAGGAGCCTTGCACATTCTGCACACTAACCTTTGCTAATGGTTTGGAAAACCTCTCTGCCCTCTGGCCACGCCTTTGTCACTAAATGTCGGTGCATCATAGAACTCAGTAGCTCATTCTTTTCTCTCCTTTATTGATCTCATTCACTCTCATGGATCTGATATTATCTCATATGCTCATGGTTCCCAATCCTATGACACTGGCATGAATCTCTTCTCCAAACTCCAGGCCCATCTGTCCAATTGCCTGTTGGCCTCCCTGAAGGAATCATCCAACAGGCCATTGGACA
>NW_027406606.1:0-787 GCF_003265705.2 Callorhinus ursinus | reverse complement strand
TTGCTAATGGTTTGGAAAACCTCTCTGCCCTCTGGCCACGCCTTTGTCACTAAATGTTGGTGCATCATAGAACTCAGTAGCTCATTCTTTTCTCTCCTTTATTGATCTCATTCACTCTCATGGATCTGATATTATCTCATATGCTCATGGTTCCCAATCCTATGACACTGGCATGAATCTCTTCTCCAAACTCCAGGCCCATCTGTCCAATGGCCTGTTGGATGATTCCTTCAGGGAGGCCAACAGGCAACTCAAATCTAACATGTACAAATTGCATCCAGGGCACATGTACAAACAGTCCACAACAAACCTGTTCCACCCAAAGTCTTTCCCATTTCAATTAATGATAATCCACGTTCCCAAGTGCTCAGACTTTGATGCCATTCTTGCTCAACTTTTAGAGACATGTGGTCCATCTGCAGCTCTACTGGAAAATACATCCAGAATGACGGTCTCTCACCTTAGACCCTCTGCCGGGCTCCCTGCTATGGCATTCAGCGGCACTCACATCCGCACATGCCCAATACTCAATTGTCAGCATCAACATCTTTTTTTCCTGAGAATTTTCCCAGGGCAGGACATGAGAATTAATATACTCTGGCCCCCTGTCCCCAGCAGCCTTCAACTAGTAGCTAACAGCACTTGCTGAAAAATACCCCAGTTACCCCGCCCATTGCTGGGATAATGGAGGCTCAGTGCTCCCAATGAGGACCCACAGTGGTACCTGGCTTCATAGTACCATGTATTGGCTGCCCCCCTTCCCTGGCCCACTTCCTTGTTCCCCTAG
>NW_027406605.1:0-1647 GCF_003265705.2 Callorhinus ursinus | reverse complement strand
CCTTTGCCTCTTTGGTTAAATTTATTCCTAGGTATCTTATGGTTTGGGGTGCAATTGTGAATGGGATCGACTCCTTGATTTGTCTCTCTTCTGTCTTGTTGTCGGTGTATAGGAATGCCCTGATTTCTGTGCATTGATTTGATAGCCTGCTACTTGACTGAATTCCTGTATGAGTTCTAGCAGTTTTGGGGTGGAGTCTTTTGGGTTTTCCACATAAAGTATCATATCATCTGCAATGAGTGAGAGTTTGACTTCCTCTTTGCCGATTTGGATGCCTTTGATTTCTTTTTGTGGTCTGTTTGCTGTGGCTAGGACTTCTAATACTATGTTGAATAGCCGTGGTGAGAGTGAACATCCCGGCCACGTTCCTGACCGTAGGGGAAAAGCTCTCAGCTTTTCGCCATTGAGAATGATATTCGCTGGAGGTTTTTCGTCGATGGCTTTTATGATATTGAGGTGTGTACCCTCTATCCCTATGCTCTGAAGAGTTTTGATCAAGAAAGGATGCTGTTCTTTGTCAAATGCTTTTTCTGCATCTATTGAGAGGATCCTATGATTCTTGTTCTTTCTTTTGTTAATGTATTGTATCACGTTGATTGATTTGCGGATGTTGAACCAGCCTTGCAGCCCAGGGATAAATCCCACTTGGTCGTGGTGAATAATCCTTTTAATGTACTGTTGGATCCTGTTGGCTAGTATTTTGGTGAGAATTTTTGCATCCATGTTCATCAAGGATATTGGTCTGTAATTCTCCTTTTGGATGGCGTCTTTGTCTGGTGTGGGCATCAAGGTAATGGTGGCCTCATACAATGAGTTTGGAAGTTTTCCTTCCATTTCTATTTTTTGGAACATTTTCAGGAGAATAGCTATTAATTCTTCTTTAAATGTGTGATAGAATTCCGCTGGGAAGCCATCTGGCCCTGGGCTTTTGTTTCTTGGGAGATTTTTGATGACTGCTTCAATTTCCTTAGTGGTTATAGGTCTGTTCAGGTTTTCCATTTCTTCCTGGTTCAGTTTTGGTAGTTGATACATCTCTAGGAATGCACCCATTTCTTCCAGGTTATCTAACTTGCTGGCGGAGAGTTGCTCCTAATATGTTCTTGTAATGATATGTATTTCTTTGGTGTTGGTTGTGATCTCTCCTCTTTCATTCACGATTTTGTTGATTTGGATCATTTCTCTTTTCTTTTTGATCAGTCCGGCCAGGGGTTTATCAATCTTGTCAATTCTTTCAAAGAACCAGCTCCTAGTTTCGTTGATCTGTTCTACTGTTCTTTTGGTTTCTATTTCATTGATTTCTGCTCTGATCTTTATTATTTCTCTTCTCCTGGTGGGTTTAGGCTTTATTTGCTGTTCTTTCTCCAGCTCCTTTAGGTGTAGGGTTAGATTGTGTATTGGAGACCTTCCTTGGTTCTGGGGAAAGGCTTGTATTTTTTTTTCTCTTTAATTTTTTTATTGATATGTTAATCACCACATATTACATAATTTATTTTGGTGTACTGTTCCATGATTCATTGTTTGTTCATAACACCCAGTGCTCCCTGTAGAATGTGCCCTCCTCAATACCCATCACCAGGCTAACCCATCCCCCCACCCTCCTCCCCTCCAGAAACCTCAGTTTGTTTTTCAGAGTCCATCATCTCTCCA
>NW_027406604.1:0-1647 GCF_003265705.2 Callorhinus ursinus | reverse complement strand
TGGTACTGGCACAAAAACAGACACATAGATCAATGGAACAGAATCGAGAGCCCAGAAATGGACCCTAAACTCTATGGTCAACTCATCTTTGACAAAGCAGGAAAGAATGTCCAATGGCAAAAAGACAGTGTCTTCAACAAATGGTGTTGGGAAAATTGGACAGCCCCATGCAGAAGAATGAAACTGGACCATTTCCTTACACCACACACAAAAATAGACTCCAAATGGTTGAAAGACCTAAACGTGAGACAGGAGTCCATCAAAATCCTAAAGGAGAACACAGGCAGCAACCTCTTCAACCTCAGCCGCAGCAACTTCTTCCTAGAAACATCGCCAAAGGCAAGGGAAGCAAGGGCAAAGATGAACTCTTGTGATTTCATCAAGATAAAAAGCTTTTGCACAGCAAAAGAAACATTCCACAAAACGAAAAGACAACCGACAGAATGGGAGAAAATATTTGCAAATGACATATCAGATAAAGGGCTAGTATCCAAAATCTATAAAGAACTTCTCAGACTCAACACCCAAAGAACAAATAATCCAATTAAGAAATGGGCAGAAGACATAAACAGACATTTTTCCAAAGAAGACGTCCAAATGGCCAACAGACGCATGAAAAAGTGCTCAACATCGCTCAGCAGCAGGGAAATCCAAATCAAAACCTCAATGAGATACCACCTCACACCCGTCAGAATGGCTAAAATTAACAAGTCAGGAAACAACAGATGTTGGCGGGGATGTAGAGAAAGGGGAACCCTCCTACACTGTTGGTGGGAATGCAAGCTGGTGCAGCCCCTCTGGAAAACAGTATGGAGGTTTCTCAAACAGTTGAAAATAGAGCTACCGTACGATCCAGCAATTGCACTACTAGGTATTTACCCCAAAGATACAAATGTAGGGATCCGAAGGGGTACGTACACCCCAATGTTTATAGCAGCAATGTCCACAATAGCCAAACTGTGGAAAGAGCCAAGATGTCTATCGACAGATGAATGGATAAAGAAGAGGTGGTATATATACACAATGGAATATTATGCAGCCATCAAAAGGAATGAGATCTTGCCGTTTGCAACGACGTGGTTGGAACTTGAGGGTGTTGGCTGAGTGAAATACGTCAATCAGAGAAAGACATGTATTATATGACCTCACTGATATGAGGAATTCTTAATCTCAGGAAACAAACTGAGGGTTGCTGGAGTGGTGGTGGGTGGGAGGGATGGGGTGGCTGGGTGATAGACATTGGGTAGGGTATGTGCTATGGTGAGTGCTGTGAATTGTGCCAGACTGTTGAATCACAGATCTGTACTTCTGAAACAGATAATGCAACATATGTTAAGAAAAAAGAAAAAGAAGAAGATAGCAGGAGGGGAAGAATGAAGGGGAGTAAGTCGGAGGGGGAAACGAACCTTTAGAGACGATGGACTCTGAAAAACAAACTGAGGGTTCTAGAGGGGAGTGGGGTGGGGGTATTGGTTAGCCTGGTGATGGGTATTGAAGAGGGCACAGTCTAGGTGGAGCACTGGGTGTTATGCACAAACAATGAATCATGGAACACTACATCAAGAACTAATGATGTAATGTATGGTGATTAACATAAGAATAAAAAATTTAAAAAAAAATCTCTGCAACAAGAAAAAAAAAAAAAAA
>NW_027406603.1:0-1647 GCF_003265705.2 Callorhinus ursinus | reverse complement strand
GTCCTATAGCCAGGAGCTGAACTTGTAGACCAAGAGAGGATACGACACATCTTGACCGTGGGAGCCCAGGGTCACGAATCCATACTGGCTGGGATAAGCTGGGAACCAGCAAACCAGGAAAAGACTGCAGTCTCCCATCTCTGAGTGATCCTGTCCCAGCCAAAGTCTGGAATGCCCTGGGGCCTTGCCTGGCATCTTTGCCCCGGGGAAGACTTCCAAAGAACACAAAATGGCAGTACGAAGGGTCACATCCACTCTCAGCAGGCATTCCACATAGGGTACCACTGTGGCTCATTCCTCAACCTTAGCACTTGTTTTCTCTTTTGTTGGTATGTATCAGCATGCCTCTCTACCCACAGTGTGCCTTCCCTTTTCAGGAAGAAAGATGTTCCCAGTCAGCCTCTTGTTCGCCTTCTGTCAGCAGGGTCACCTCTCTGCCTTGCAATGGCTAATTTGGAGGAATTCCATACTGGAAATGCAAGCTTGAGGGGACAATCCATTGGTCCAATAAACCCATTATTGCCTCCGCAATGTGATCTCTTGGTTTTGATTTGTTCCATTTCCCTCCTGTCCTCTCATGCCTGCCAATCTTCACAGATGTGAAGCCAGCCCTGGGACTGGCTGTGGATGCCATTGGTATGCCCAAGTCCAGTTCACAGCTTTGGGCCCAGACAACCTCATGGGGCAGCACTAACACTGCCTGGCGGTTATCAAGCTTCGCCTGGATTGATGGTGCCTGATGGGCAAGCATTCCTCCAAGGGATGTAATTTGAACCCACGTGGGAGACAGTCCATGCACATTCCCACTGTTCTCAGCAGTGGCCAAATTCATACCCAAGGCTCATCCTACTATGCTGGCAATGAATCTCCCTGCCTCCCATGCTCTTTGCCTCCCTCACCTCACCTTGTCTCTATTTCTTCAGATCTCTGTCTCTCCGTGTGTATCTCTCCCACTTTATCACACTTTCTCTCACAAGTGGACACACACAGATGTCCACACTGTCAGAGCTTCATGCAACTCAGAATATGGGCACTGAACCTCCAGAAAGGATTGTGGTTCAAACCATTTGGAAGAATATGTTGGGCATTGGTGGGTGTTTCCCCTTGGGGTTTTAATCTGCCCCTACCTATTTGCCAAATGCCCTGGGAGAGAAGAGATTGTAGATTTGGTCATTTGAGACCCAGCCCACTGCCATGTAGAAAACACATCTTTCCAAGGGAGAAGGAACCCAAGAATTCCTATCTTGGTCGCTTCTATGCAAATAGATCTCTATCTCTATCCACATTCACATATGCACAAATGTATCTGTATCTCCATGTCTCCATCCATCCAGACCCATGGGTGGATCGTGTTTATCTCTCCATAGATGTAGCTTGTGCTAGAAGCCCTCCATATCTCTCTTGCCCTAGTCTGTCATTCTTCTAGTTCGCTCTATCAACACATTTACCTGTAGCTGCGGTAGACAGACTGGAATTGTCTGTCTCTCTCCCTGAACAGGGTGGGTTAGAATGTCTGAAATGTGGCTGGCCAAGATGGCATTGGGACAGACTGAGCTTTTGTTCTGTCTAGAGAAATCACGTGGAAGGATGGCTCACTTGCGTGGTGGGAACACTGCTTTCTGATCTGAGAGTGTCTGGGAGGTCTCT
>NW_027406602.1:0-1647 GCF_003265705.2 Callorhinus ursinus | reverse complement strand
TTTCCATCATTTGGTCTTCTATATCACTGACTCTCTCTTCTGCCTCATTTATCCTAGCAGTTAGTGCCCCCATTTTTTGATTGCACCTCATCAATAGCCTTTTTGATTTTGACTTGGTTAGATTTTAGTTCCTTTATTTCTCCAGAAAGTGTTTCTCTAATAACTTCCGTGCTTTTTTCAAGCCCAGCTAGTATCTTTAAAGTCATGATTCTGAACTCTAGGTCCGACATCGTACTAATGTCCGTATTGAGTAGGTCCCTGGCTGACGGTACTACCTTTTGTTCTTTTTGCTGAGGTGATTTTTTTCGTCTTGTCATTTTGTCCAGAGGAGACTAGATGAATAAGACAACAGAATGCTAACAGGTTAACAATGTCCCCAGCAAATATACTCTATACCAATCAGAAAAAACCTGAAACCAGGGGAAAAGAAAGGGAAAGAAAGAGAAAAGAAAAGAAAAAAAAAGATAAAAACAAAAACAGAACAATACAAAAAAGCAGAATATGATCAAATATGATAGGCTAGTGCATAGATCATTGCCACACACTAGATTTTGGGCATATTTTGGTCTGTTAGAAGAAAGTGCCTCCTAAAATTTTAAAGGAAGAAAGACTTACATATGTACAAAATAAGGGTTGATACAATGAAGGAATGGAAGAGGACCGTAAAGATGAAAATTATAAAAGATTTTATAATAGGAATTGATAAGTTGTTTGAAAAAAGAAAGAAGATTAAGAAAAAAAAGAAAAAAGAGAGAGAATGTGATCAGGCAGGAGACTAGAACAGAGCCATACACTAGTGATTTAGGGTACATTTTGATCTGTTAGAAGAAACTGTCTCTCAACATTTTAAAGAGAGAACAACTTATATATATATATATGCCAAAAATAAGGGTAACTACTATGAAGGGATAAAATATGACTCTAAAAATGAAAAATAAAAAATGTTTTTTTAAAAAAGGGATTGGTAAGATGTTGGTTGAAAAAGGGAAAAAGAAAAATTAAAAAAAAAAACAGTTAAAAAAATTAACTTTGATGAACTAATGAATCATGGTAAAAAAAAAAGCCATGAATTCTATGTGCAATATTCCCCTAGAGCTGGAGTTCTCCCATTCTCCTTGATGGGTAAACTTGGTCTTGGCTTGCTGGCTGTTCGTGCTGATCTTCTGGGGGAGGGGCCTGTTGCCGTGGTTCCCAAATGTCTTTGCCGGAGGCGGAATTGCCCCGCCCTTGTTGGTCCGGCCTAAGTAATATGCTTGGATTTGCTTTCGGGAGCTTTTGTTCCCTGCAAGCTCTCGGTACAGCTTTGGAGGATGAGAGTGAAAATGATGGCCTCCCAATCTCCACCAGGAGGAACCAAGAACTCAGGGCCCTGCTCCTCAGTGCGCCCCCAGAGAAAAGCAGTCACTCCTGTCTCCCCAGTCTCCGGCTGCATTCCGTGCTCACCCGGCCTGTGACCAAGCATTTCTATCTCTGGCACCCGACCCCGTGTGGAGTCTCCGAACCCAGCAGATCCCTGCGGTGCGCTCCCGCGCCGTTCCTCCGGGGGAGGAAGGGGAGTCTCCCCGGATCTGCCGCTTGTTGGGTCCCTGCTGGAGGAGCAGTGGCCCGACTGGGCCGCGGATCACAGTTTATGGCCACCCCGAGCTG
>NW_027406601.1:0-1647 GCF_003265705.2 Callorhinus ursinus | reverse complement strand
GGGATGTAACCCCATTATGCTTCCAGGAAGATCTGTATTTATTTTTTTACAAATCCTCCATTTATCTGTTGACATGTGTGTAAAGGATTCTGCCATGTAAAATTTCTCAATTTTTATGCAGCCGAGTGTGACTGTTGACAGCACCTGAGCTTCCAGTCTTGGACGTGTCCCTGCCACCTGAGTCCAGGTGGACCTTCCTAGATTTCTTCTGGGAAAGCCCCTGCCCCCCTCCCCCAAAAAAGAGAGCCTTGTCTTTTCTGAAACTTTAATTAAATTTGAAATAGGAGAAATATGAAAGATATGAAATTGTTGCTTCAATATTATTCTATAATCCTGTATCAAGATCCTGTTGAGAATTGCCGGAAAACCAGCGTTTTGACAGAACTTTGACAAGAAGAATTGGTTTGGCAGGTTTTCCACAGTGGGCGTCGGCTTCAACACCTCCCAGCACCCATCCCTCTTCTCTGGACAATGGCACCCCCAATTTTTTTGCAGAAATTGATGCTTTCTGGCCATCGAGGGCATTCTGTATTTGACCCATTGGCATCCCTCCCAGCACTGGCTCCCTGTACAGCCAAGTGCGCTGGGCTGCTCTCCTGAGCCGAGTGGGGGCACTGGAGGGGCCAGGACCACTGTTTCCAGGCCCTCACCTCTCCTCTTTGCCTCCAGGTGGCATGTTTCTCAGAAGTGACTTGGCAGGCCCTGGCTGGAGCATCCTCCACACAAGTATTTCTTGTTCTGGGTACTTCGTGGCTCTCAGTCACTGGCACTTTAGAGGTGCATTGATATTTAACAGTCGGTGTCTGCGTACCAGGCCTGGGTCCAGGACAAATACTCGGCAGGCTTTGGCAGCGCGGTGGAGCTCATTTGGCTTGAACTTGGGAGAAGGCAGGTGACTCCAGGCTTACAGCAGACCTGGACCAGGTTAATTTGTTCTTGATGCGCAGTCAGAATCAATCCTAGAATCCCTTGCAGGGAATGGGATGGACACTGGCTAAGGAGCTCTTTCTCAGGGCTGCCCCTTGTGTGCTTGGGTGAGAGTGGGCAGAATAAAGGCATCAGGGGTGTAGGAACAGTGGTGCTTTTGGCTGTGACTCCAGGGTCCCAGCCCCCGGCACCGGGGGAAATGTTCCCAGAATGTGATAATGAAGTGTGTGCCCACGGAGCCAGGGGGAGCCCACGGTCTCTGTATTTTGACATTGGGTTTTCACATTGAAAGCTGTTTACAAGACAAGTTCAGTCCAAATATTTGCATTACCTGATGGTTTATGGATCAAATGCCAAACTGTTTGACTTGGTTTTTCCAAATTCAGTGGGGTGGTTCTGGTCCAAGTGATGGGAAGAAGAGCTCAGCGGAGGCCTGAATTCCTGACAGTGGGATGGTGGTGATTTTTGTTGGGTGATTGAAGGCCGTTTGCCCTCTCTCCCAGCCACACCACCAGGGTCTGGAGGAAAGACACCCGCGGCAGGGCGGTGACCCCACCCCCCGCGGGCCGGGTTGTCACGGCATTCTCTTAGAGTTTGCATTTGCGTATGCACTCGGAAGTGTTAGTTTCACCCCTGTTACGTAGATTGCATATTGAGCAAAGTGAGATGTGGTCCCTGCCTGTCTTCAAAGAGCTAAAATCTAATAGAGAAGACAGGTAA
>NW_027406600.1:0-1647 GCF_003265705.2 Callorhinus ursinus | reverse complement strand
ATCATCTGCAAAGAGTGAGAGTTTGACTTCCTCTTTGCCGATTTGGATGCCTTTGATTTCTTTTTGTTGTCTGATTGCTGTGGCTAGGACTTCTAATACTATGTTGAATAGCAGTGGTGAGAGTGGACATCCCTGCCGCGTTCCTGACCTTAGGGGAAAAGCTCTCAGCCTTTCCCCATTGAGAATGATATTCGCTGTAGGTTTTTCATAGATGGCTTTTATGATATTGAGGTATGTACCCTCTATCCCTATACTCTGAAGAGTTTTGATCAAGAAAGGATGTTGTACTTTGTCAAATGCTTTTTCTGCATCTATTGAGAGGATCATATGATTCTTGCTCTTTCTTTTGTTAATGTATTGTATCACGTTGATTAATTTGCGGATGTTGAACCAGCCTTGCAGCCCAGGAATAAATCCCACTTGGTCATGGTGAATAATCCTTTTAATGTACTGTTGGATCCTATTGGCTAGTATTTTGGTGAGAATTTTTGCATCCATGTTCATCAAGGATATTGGTCTGTAATTCTCTTTTTTGGTGGGGTCTTTGTCTGGTTTTGGGATCAAGGTAATGTTGGCCTCATAAAATGAGTTTGGAAGTTTCCCTTCCATTTCTATTTTTTGGAACAGTTTCAGGAGAATAGGTATTAATTCTTCTTGAAATGTCTGATAGAATTCCCCTGGAAAGCCATCTGGCCCTGGGCTTTTGTTTCTTGGGAGATTTTTGATGACTGTTTCAATTTCCTTAGTGGTTATAGGTCTGTTCAGGTTTTCTATTTCTTCCTGGTTCAATTTTGGTAGTTGATACATCTCTAGGAATGCACCCATTTCTTCCAGGTTATCTAATTTGCTGGCATAGAGTTGCTCATAATATGTTCTTATAATTGTTTGTATTTCTTTGGTGTTGGTTGTGACCTCTCCTCTTTCATTCATGATTTTGTTGATTTGGGTCATTTCTCTTTTCTTTTTGATCAGTCTGGCCAGGGGTTTATCAATCTTGTTATTTCTTTCAAAGAACCAGCTCCTAGTTTTGTTGATCTGTTCTACTGTTCTTTTGGTTTCTAGTTCATTGATTTCTGCTCTGATCTTTATGATTTCTCTTCTCCTGCTGGGTTTAGGCTTTATTTGCTGTTCTTTCTCCAGCTCCTTTAGGTGTAGGGTTAGGTTGTGTATTTGAGACCTTTCTTTTGTCTTGAGAAAGGCTTGTATTGCTATATACTTTCCTCTCAGGACTGCCTTTGCTGTATCCCAAAGATTTTGAACAGTTGTGTTTTCATTTTCATTGGTTTCCATGAATTTTTTTAATTCTTCTTTAATTTCCTGGTTGACCCATTCATTCTTTAGTAGGTTGCTCTTTAGCCTCCATGTATTTGAGTTCTTGCCGACTTTCCTCTTGTGGTTGAGTTCTAGTTTCAAAGCATTGTGGTCTGAAAATATGCAGGGAATGATCCCAATCTTTTGGTACCGGTTGAGACCTGATTTGTGACCTAGGATGTGATCAATTCTGGAGAATGTCCCATGGACACTAGAGAAGAATGTGTATTCCGTTGCTTTGGGATGGAATGTTCTGAATATGTCTGTGAAGTCGATTTGGTCCAGTGTATCATTTAAAGTCTTTATTTCCTTGTTGATCTTTTGCTTAGATGATCT
>NW_027406599.1:486-1647 GCF_003265705.2 Callorhinus ursinus | reverse complement strand
ATATGCTGTCTGCAAGAGACTCATTTTAGACCCAAAGACACCCCCAGATTGAAAGTGAGGGGGTGGAAAACCATTTACCATGCTAATGGACACCAAAAGAAAGCTGGGGTGGCAATCCTTATATCAGACAAACTAGATTTTAAAACAAAGACTGTAATAAGAGATGAAGAAGGACACTATATCCTACTTAAAGTGTCTATCCAAAAAGAATTTCTGACAATTGTAAATATCTATGCCCCTACCATGGGAACAGCCAATTATATAAGGCAATTACTAACAAAAGCAAAGAAACACATTGACAACAATACAATAATAGTGGGGGACTTTAACACCCCACCTCACTGAAATGGACAGATCATCTAAGCAAAAGATCAACAAGGAAATAAAGACTTTAAATGAAACACTGGACCAAATGGACTTCACAGACATATTCAGAACATTCCATCCCAAAGCAATGGAATTCACATTCTTCTCTAGTGCCCATGGAACATTCTCCAGAAGTGATCACATCCTAGGTCACAAATCAGGTCCAAACCAGTACCAAAAGATTGGGATCGTTCCCTGCATATTTTCAGACCACAGTGCTTTGAAACTAGAACTCAATCACAAGAGGAAAGTCGGAAAGAACTCAAATACATGGAGGCTAAAGAGCATCCTACTAAAGAATGAATGGGTCAACCAGGAAATTAAAGAAGAATTAAAAAAATTCATGGAAACCAATGAAAATGAAAACACTACTGTTCAAAATCTTTGGGGTACAGCAAAGGCAGTCCTGAGAGGAAAGTACATAGCAATACAAGCCTTTCTCAAGAAACAAGAAAGGTCTCAAATACACAACCTAACCCTACACGTAAAGGAACTGGAGAAAGAACAGCAAATAAAGTCTAAACCCAGCAAGAGAAGAGAAATCATAAAGATCAGAGCAGAAATCAATGAAATAGAATCCAACAGAACAGTAGAACAGATCAACGAAACTAGGAGCTGATTCTTTGAAAGAATTAACAAGATTGATAAACCCCTGGCCAGACTTATCAAAAAGAAAAGAGAAAGGACCCAAATCAACAAAATCATGAAGGAAAGAGGAGAGATCACAACCAACACCAAAGAAATACAAACAATTATAAGAACATATTATGAGCAACTCTATGCCAGCAAATTAGA
>NW_027406599.1:0-386 GCF_003265705.2 Callorhinus ursinus | reverse complement strand
AGGGCCAGAGGGCTTCCCAGGGGAATTCTATCAGACATTTAAAAAAGAATTAATACCTATTCTCCTGAAACTGTTCCAAAAAATAGAAATGGAAGGAAAACTTCCAAACTCATTTATGAGGCCACCATTACCTTGGTCCCAAAACCAGACAAAGACCCCATCAAAAAGGAGAATTACAGACCAATATCCTTGATGAACATGGATGCAAAAATTCTCACCAAATTACTAGCCAATAGGATCCAACGGTACATTAAAAGGATTATTCACCATGACCAAGTGGGATTTATCCCTGAGCTGCAAGGTTGGTTCAACATCCGCAAATCAATCATAGTGATACCGTACATTAACAAAAGAAAGAACAAGAATCATATGATCCTCTCAATAGA
>NW_027406598.1:0-1648 GCF_003265705.2 Callorhinus ursinus | reverse complement strand
GAAATTTACAGAAATCACCAAGACAACCCCAGATTGGCAGCATTGTAGATTCCTAGAAAGCTCGTATGTCCAAGGCCTACTTGTCTAAATACTGAGACATGAATTTTTGTTTTCCTAAACACTTTCCTTGCCATGAATTCCTGCCAACATCATAATGCGAAACCAGCAGCGACAGATGGGCATTTTGGATGGATCCAATACAAAGTGTCCCTGTGACTGCTTAGGATACCTGCATCAATGGACAAGAGGTTCCTGCATTTGGGGGGGATTAAGAAAGGGGCCTCTAGAAGTACCACAGTGAAACAGAGAACATTGCTAACGGAAGATTTTGTGGGTTGCTGAATGGGTAAAATAGGTACGTTTAGCACTTTCTAGATTTGCCTCGATCTGAGATCACGAGATGTCACCATTGAATTAAAGCCCATGATTCTTCAGAGTTACCTGGGGCATATCCGGTCTTGGTCTTCCTCCAAAAGATCATTATGATTTTCTACAAACAAATACAGACAGGTCCAGTCACATTAAACAGAACATTTGTACATTGAAATTAAGTATCCAATACAACTAGTGCATGGGCATAATTATCCTTAGTGGGGCAACAGGATATTGTGAGAGAAATCCTCCTGGAGGCCTCACATAGTACCTTGGGATTGTGCCTTGGTTTGCTTTCCTATACCATTGGGCATGAGCTCCCTAATGTGATAGAGCCACATCTCAAGTGTCTGTGTACAGAGTGAAACATCTGTTTTACCACAGATTCTGGGGAACAGCTTACCTGCATTCTAAAACCTTACTGCAACAATCTCTCATTCTCTTATAGTATGAGATGCTCTAGGTGTGAGGTTTTAAGGGAATTTAGACACAAAGACCAGGCTGATGGATGGAATCTGCAAACCCTCACAGCAAAAGGAATCTATTGTGTACAGTCCTTTGGGCTATACAGACATATGAAGCATGCATGGGGAGGGGCGATGCCCAGGCTCAGCTTGGCTTCGAGGAAACATACAAGGAGGCTGATGGTAGAAGCGTTGATGTGCAATACTCTGACGATGACTCAGTGTAGACAGACAACACAGAGGATACAGACACTGGGGATCGGTGCAGTGAAAGCAGGGAAATGACCAATCCAAAGATACACGTAAGGGTGACAACAAATTTGGACAGGCACAGAAATTCAAGGGATGTTTTTCGGGTCTACAAAGGAGAGCAGTGCAGATAAGGAGAGGCATTTAAAGGAAATCAGGAACAAAGACAGAAACCTCTGCATATGCAGCTCAAGTGAGAGTGAGTTCGTCACATCTGCCTTGACTCCAATGTCCTAACTTCTGTCAGGAGCCGTAAGCATGGCTGGAGATGAGGAACAAACGATAGGTCCCTGACTCACCTGATGTCTATGGTGAAAAGTCTATCCTGGGGCCTGACTCAGATCCCTATGTCTAGCGGGCTTCTACACAGCGATGACACATCTCAGCGGAACCAGAGGTTGGATACCAAAAATAACGGGGCAACTTGGGAGGCCAGTTGGAGCTTTATCACATTGACAGTGGAGGACTCACGAGCTGCTTCCAGAGGAGAACAGATGTCCAGATTTTGGAAAGAGTTAATGTCAGCCCTCCTAGAATTCCCGTGGGGGTCAGACAGGTCAGGA
>NW_027406597.1:0-1648 GCF_003265705.2 Callorhinus ursinus | reverse complement strand
GAACATCCCTGCCACGTTCCTGACCGTAGGGGAAAAGCTCTCAGCTTTTCCCCATTGAGAATGATCTTCGCTGGAGGTTTTTCGTCGATGGCTTTTATGATATTGAGGTGTGTACCCTCTATCCCTATGCTCTGAAGAGTTTTGATCAAGAAACGATGCTGTACTTTGTCAAATGCTTTTTCTGCATCTATTGAGAGGATCCTATGATTCTTGTTCTTTCTTTTGTTCATGTATTCTATCACGTTGATTGATTTGCGGATGTTGAACCAGCCTTGCAGCCCAGGGAGAAATCCCACTTGGTCGTGGTGAATAATCCTTTTAATGTACTGTTGGATCCTGTTGGCTAGTATTTAGGTGAGAATTTTTGCATCCATGTTCATCAAGGATATTGGTCTGTAATTCTCTTTTTTGATGGGGTCTTTGTCTGGTTTTGGGATCAAGGTAATGCTGGCCTCATAAAATGAGTTTGGAAGTTTCCCTTCCATTTCTATTTTTTGGAACAGTTTCAGGAGAATAGGTATTAATTCTTCTTGAAATGTCTGATAGAATTCCCCTGGGAAGCCATCTGGCCCTGGGCTTTTGTTTCTTGGGAGATTTTTGATGACTGCTTCAATTTCCTTAGTGGTGATAGGTCTGTTCAGGTTTTCCATTTCTTCCTGGTTCAGTTGTGGTAGTTGATACATCTCTAGGAATGCACCCGTTTCTTCCAGGTTATCTAACTTGCTGGCGGAGAGTTGCTCCTAATATGTGCTTATAATGGTTTGTATTTCTTTGGTGTTGGGTGTGACCTCTCCTCTTTCATTCATGTTTTTGTTGATTTGGATCATTTCTCTTTTCCTTTTGATCCGTCCGGCCAGCGGTTTATCAATCTTGTTAATTCTTTCAAAGAACCAGCTCCTAGTTTCGTTGATCTGTTCCACAGTTCTTTTGGTTTCTATTTCATTGATTTCTGCTCTGATCTTTATTATTTCTCTTCTCCTGCAGCGTTTAGGCTTTATTTGCTCTTCTTTCTCCAGCTCCTTTAGGTGTAGGGTTAGATTGTGTATTGGAGACCTTCCTTGGTTCTGGGGAAAGGCTTTTATTTCTTTTTTTTCTCCTTATTTTTTTATTGTTCTGTTAATCACCACATATTACATAATTTGTTTTGGTGTACTGTTCCATGATTCATTGTTTGTTCATAACACCCAGTGCTCCATGCAGAATGTGCCCTCCTCAATACCCATCACCAGGCTAACCCATCAGCCCCACCCTCCTCCCCTCCAGAAACCTCAGTTTGTTTTTCAGAGTCCATCATCTGTCCTGGTTCGTCTCCCCCTCCGACTGACTCCCCTTCATTCTTCCTCTCCTGCTATCTTCTTCTTTTTCTGTTTTCTTAAAATATGTTGCGTTATTGGTTTCAGAGGTACAGATCTGTGATTCAACAGTCTTACACAATTCCCAGCGCTCACGGTAGCACATATCTTCCCCAAAGTGTATCACCCAGCCACCCCATCCCTCCCACCCCCGACCACTCCAGCTACCCTCAGTTTGTTCCTGAGATTAAGAATTGCTCATATCAGTGAGGTCATATGATACATGTCTTTCTCTGATTGACTTATTTCGCTCAGCATAACACCCTCCAGTTCCATCCGTGTCGTTGGAAACGGCA
>NW_027406595.1:0-1648 GCF_003265705.2 Callorhinus ursinus | reverse complement strand
AACCAAAAGAACAGTAGAACACATCAACGAAACTAGGAGCTGGTTCTATGAAAGAATTAACAAGATTGATAAACCCCTGGCCAGACTGATCAAAAAGAAAAGAGAAATGACCCAAATCAACAAAAGCATGAATGAAAGAGGAGAGATCACAACCAACACCAAAGGAATACAAACAATTATAAGAACATAGTATGAGCAACTCTATGCCAGCAAATTAGCTAACCCGGGAGAAATGGGTGCGTTCCTAGAAATGTATCAACTACCAAAACTGAACCAGAAAGAAATAGAAAACCTGAACAGACCTATCACCACTAAGGAAATTGAAGCAGTCATCAAAAATCTCCCAAGAAACAAAAGCCCAGGGCCAGATGGCTTCCCGGGGAAATTCTATCAGACATTTCAAGAAGAATTAATACTTATTCTCCTGAAACTGTTCCAAAAAATAGAAGTGGAAGGAAAACTTCCAAACTCTTTTATGAGGCCACCATTACCTTGATCCCAAAACCAGACAAAGGCCCCATCAAAAGGAGAATTACAGACCAATATCCTTGATGAACATGGATGGAAGAATTCTCACCAAAATACTAGGCAATAGGATCCAACAGTACATTAAAAGAATTATTCACCATGACCAAGTGGGATTTATCCCTGGGCTGCAAGGCTGGTTCAACATCTGCAAATCAATCAACGTGATAGAATACATTAACAAAAGAAAGAACAAGAATCATATGATCCTCTCAATAGATGCAGAAAAAGCATTTGACAAAGTACAGCATCCGTTCTTGATCAAAACTCTTCAGAGTATAGGGATAGAGGGTACATACCTCAATATCATAAAAGCCATCTATGAAAAACCTACAGCGAATATCATTCTCAGCTTTTCCTCTAAGGTCAGGAACGCGGCAGGGATGTCCACTGTCACCACTGCTATACAACATAGTATTAGAAGTCCTAGCCACAGCAATCAGACAACAAAAAGAAATCAAAGGCATCCAAATCGGCAAAAAGGCAGTCAAACTCTCACTCTTTGCAGATGATATGATACTGTATGTGGAAAACCCAAAAGACTCCACCCCAAAACTGCTATAAATCATACAGGAATTCAGTAAAGTAGCAGGATATAAAATCAGTGCACAGAAATCAGGGGCATTCCTATACACCAACAACAAGATAGAAGAGAGACAAATCAAGGAGTCGATCCCATTTAGAACTGCACCCAAAACCATAAGATGCCTAGGAATAAATTTAATCAAAGAGGCAAAGGTACTGTACTCAGAAAACTATAAAATACTCATGAAGGAAATTGAAGAAGACACAAAGGAATGGAAAAACGTACCATGCTCATGGATTGGAAGAACAAACATTGTGAAGATGTACATGCTACCTAGAGCAATCTACACATTCAATGCAATCCCCATCAAAATACCATCCACTTTTTTCAAAGAAATGGAACAAATAATCCTAAAATTTGTATGGAACCAGAAGAGACCCCAAATAGCCAGAGGAATCTTGAAAAAGAAAAGGAAAGCTGGCGGCATCACAATTCCGGACTTCCAGGTCTATTACAAAGCTGTCATCATCAAGACAGTATGGTACTGGCACAAAAACAGACACATAGATTAATGGAACAGAATCGAGAGCCCAGAAA
>NW_027406594.1:0-1648 GCF_003265705.2 Callorhinus ursinus | reverse complement strand
GAACATCCCTGCCACGTTCCTGACCGTAGGGGAAAAGCTCTCAGCTTTTCCCCATTGAGAATGATCTTCGCTGGAGGTTTTTCGTCGATGGCTTTTATGATATTGAGGTGTGTACCCTCTATCCCTATGCTCTGAAGAGTTTTGATCAAGAAACGATGCTGTACTTTGTCAAATGCTTTTTCTGCATCTATTGAGAGGATCCTATGATTCTTGTTCTTTCTTTTGTTCATGTATTCTATCACGTTGATTGATTTGCGGATGTTGAACCAGCCTTGCAGCCCAGGGAGAAATCCCACTTGGTCGTGGTGAATAATCCTTTTAATGTACTGTTGGATCCTGTTGGCTAGTATTTAGGTGAGAATTTTTGCATCCATGTTCATCAAGGATATTGGTCTGTAATTCTCTTTTTTGATGGGGTCTTTGTCTGGTTTTGGGATCAAGGTAATGCTGGCCTCATAAAATGAGTTTGGAAGTTTCCCTTCCATTTCTATTTTTTGGAACAGTTTCAGGAGAATAGGTATTAATTCTTCTTGAAATGTCTGATAGAATTCCCCTGGGAAGCCATCTGGCCCTGGGCTTTTGTTTCTTGGGAGATTTTTGATGACTGCTTCAATTTCCTTAGTGGTGATAGGTCTGTTCAGGTTTTCCATTTCTTCCTGGTTCAGTTGTGGTAGTTGATACATCTCTAGGAATGCACCCGTTTCTTCCAGGTTATCTAACTTGCTGGCGGAGAGTTGCTCCTAATATGTGCTTATAATGGTTTGTATTTCTTTGGTGTTGGGTGTGACCTCTCCTCTTTCATTCATGTTTTTGTTGATTTGGATCATTTCTCTTTTCCTTTTGATCCGTCCGGCCAGCGGTTTATCAATCTTGTTAATTCTTTCAAAGAACCAGCTCCTAGTTTCGTTGATCTGTTCCACAGTTCTTTTGGTTTCTATTTCATTGATTTCTGCTCTGATCTTTATTATTTCTCTTCTCCTGCAGCGTTTAGGCTTTATTTGCTCTTCTTTCTCCAGCTCCTTTAGGTGTAGGGTTAGATTGTGTATTGGAGACCTTCCTTGGTTCTGGGGAAAGGCTTTTATTTCTTTTTTTTCTCCTTATTTTTTTATTGTTCTGTTAATCACCACATATTACATAATTTGTTTTGGTGTACTGTTCCATGATTCATTGTTTGTTCATAACACCCAGTGCTCCATGCAGAATGTGCCCTCCTCAATACCCATCACCAGGCTAACCCATCAGCCCCACCCTCCTCCCCTCCAGAAACCTCAGTTTGTTTTTCAGAGTCCATCATCTGTCCTGGTTCGTCTCCCCCTCCGACTGACTCCCCTTCATTCTTCCTCTCCTGCTATCTTCTTCTTTTTCTGTTTTCTTAAAATATGTTGCGTTATTGGTTTCAGAGGTACAGATCTGTGATTCAACAGTCTTACACAATTCCCAGCGCTCACGGTAGCACATATCTTCCCCAAAGTGTATCACCCAGCCACCCCATCCCTCCCACCCCCGACCACTCCAGCTACCCTCAGTTTGTTCCTGAGATTAAGAATTGCTCATATCAGTGAGGTCATATGATACATGTCTTTCTCTGATTGACTTATTTCGCTCAGCATAACACCCTCCAGTTCCATCCGTGTCGTTGGAAACGGCA
>NW_027406593.1:0-1649 GCF_003265705.2 Callorhinus ursinus | reverse complement strand
TAAAAAAAAGCCATGAATTCTATGTGCAGTATTCCCCTAGCGCTGGAGTTCTCCAGTTCTCCTTGATCGGTTAACTTGGTCTTGGCTTGCTGCCCATTCGGGCTGATCTTCTGAGGAGGGGCCTGTTGCCGTGGTTTCCAAATGCTTTGCTGGAGGCTGAATTGCCCCATCCTTCTTGGTCCGGGCTAAGCAAGCTGCTCGGGTTTGCTCTCAGGAGCTTTTGTTCCCTGCAAGGTCTTGGGACAGCTGTGGAGGACCAGGGTGAAAATGGTGGCCTCCCAATCTCCCCCCGGAGGACCTGAGAACTCGGGGCCCCGCTCCTCAGTGTGCCGCCAGAGAAAAGCAGTCACTCCCGTCTCCCTGGTCTCTGGCCGCACTCCGTGCTCACCCGGCCTGTGACCGAGTGTTTCTATCTCTGGCACCCGACCCCGTGTGGAGTCTCCAAACCCAGAAGATCCCTGCAGTGCGCTCCCGCGCAGCTCCTCCAGGGGGAGGAAGGGGAGTCTCCCCGGGTCTGCCGCTTGTTGGGTCCCTGCTGGAGGAGCAGTGGCCCGACTGGGCCGCGGAACACATTTTATGGCAACCCCAAGCTGAGAGCCCATGCCTCGGCTCTGTCTCTGCAGCTGACTTCAGCGCTCCAATACCTGGGAGCTCTGCCGCACTAAGGCACCCCCGGTCTTTCTGTGACCCTGAGGGTCCTGAGACCACACTCTTCCGGGAGGATTCGACCCCACGCTTAGCCACTGCAGCGACATCCCTCAGCGGAGCTGACTTCTAAAAGTTCCGATTTTGTGCTCCTCAGCTCTATCACTTGCCAGAAGCGGCCGACGGAGGCCCCCTCCCCCACCGTCTATCCTCCCGAATATCGCCTCGGATTCACTTCTCCGCACGTCCTACCTTCCAGTATGTGGTCGCTTCTCTGCTCAGAGAGTTGTTGCTAATCTCCTCTTCAATCTCCTGTTGAGTTCGTAGGTGTTCAGCATAGTTTGATCCCTATTCAACTGAATTCCTGAGACCAGACGAAATCTAGGTCTCCTATTCCTCCGCCATCTTCTCCGCCCCCTCGTATGATACATGTCTTTCTCTGATTGACTTATGTCACTCAGCATAACACCCTCCAGTTCTATTCACGTCCTTGCAAATGGCAAGATCTGATTCCTTTGGATGGCTGCATAATATTCCATTGTGTATATATACCACCTCTTCTTTATCCATTTATCTGTCGATGGACATCTTGGCTCTTTCCACAGTTTGGCTATTGTGGATATCGCTCTATAAACATCGGGTGCATGTACCCCTTCAGATCCCTATATTTGTATCTTTCTTGTAAATACCGAGTAGTGCAATTGCTGGAGAATATGGTAGCTCTATTTTCAACTGTTTGAGGAACCTCCTTACCGTTTTCCAGAGTCGTTGCACCAGCTTGCATTCCCACCAACAGTGTAGGAGGGTTCCCCTTTCTCCACATCCCCGCCAACATCTGTCGTTCCCTGACTTGTTAAGTTTAGCCATTCTGAGGGGTGTGAGGTGGTATCTCATTGAGGTTTTTTTTTTTTATTGTTATGTTAATCACCATATATTACATCATTAGTTTTTGATGCAGTGTTCCATGATTCATTGTTTGTTCATAACACCCAGTGCACCAAGCA
>NW_027406592.1:0-1649 GCF_003265705.2 Callorhinus ursinus | reverse complement strand
AGAAGAAGAAGAAGAAGAAGAAGAAGAAGAAGAAGAAGAAGAAGAAGCCACTGCCATTGGCTAGTTGAGGTAGAGATGGGGATGATTCATTACTTTTTCCCCCCATGAAGTAACTCCTGAAAATCCAGAATTTCTATTGGCTTTTACAGGTTTGTCAGTACACAATTAAGTTTCAGCGTAATTGAGAAAGGGTAAAATACGTGAAGTTAGTTGATTCATTAATCTTACCAGGTAG
Source organism: Callorhinus ursinus (assembly GCF_003265705.2). NCBI lineage: Eukaryota > Metazoa > Chordata > Mammalia > Carnivora > Otariidae > Callorhinus > Callorhinus ursinus. The sequence goes on along the minus strand of NW_027406592.1, from coordinate 1,414 downwards.
CATAGATGGCTGTTGGAAGATCACAAGCATATGGACAGCACTGGAGAGAGAAACACTGCTGAACATGTTGTCCAGTTGTGTTCCCAAAGATTTTGGACCTCAAACTTTGGACTTTTTTTTTTTTATTAACATTCTTAGTTTATTGATCCTCTCATGAAAAATCTGCACAACCACCACAGATAAAGCCACTGCAGCATCTTTACTCCTTCTGTTGTCCAATCTCCAGCTCACTTTTTGCAAGCACCAATGTTGGCTTTTGCAGTCCCCCTGACTTTCTTCATTCTGTTCTTACGTTCCTTTTGCTATTTTCTTGATGTCTTTTTCTTCTCATACAGGCCATGTCTAGCAAGTCTGTGTTTGGGTTCATTTTTCTTTGCATAATCCAAAGAATCATAAATCATGCCAAAGCCGGTTGTCTTGCCACCACCAAAATGGGTTCTGAATCCAAACACAAATATGACATCTGGTGTGGTCTTCTACATTTTGGCTATTTATTCCCGAATTTCTGTCCTAGGTACCGTTGCCTTTCCAGGGTGAAGAACATCAATGACCATCTGTTTCCGCTTAAGTAGTCGGTTAGTCATGAACTTCCTGGTCCGGATAGTTACTGTGTCGTTCATGATGGCGGCGAGGCTTCAAGCAGCCGGGGAGAAAAAGAGCCAAACTTTGGACTTTTAAGGAACTGTCATTTAAATCAGTGGCTTAAGATTGTGAAAAGAGTTTTCTGTCTAGGATTTAACATGTTCTTCAAATAATAGACTGGTCAGCCACGGGGTGAAACTCCTTTTCTTTTCTTTTTTTTAAGATTTGATTTATTTATTTGACAAAGAGAGAGATGGTGAGAGAGGGCACACAAGCAGGGGAGTGGGAGAGGGAGAAGCAGGTTTCCCATGGAGCAGGGAGCCCGATGTGGGGCTCAATCGCAGGACCCTGGGAACATGACTCAAGCCAAAGGCAAATGCTTAATGACTGAGCTACCCAGGCACCCCTGAAACTAATCTTTTCTAATCAAAAACTATTTCTTTTTGTTTTTTAAGATCTTATTTATTTATTTGAGAGAGAGACAGCATGAGCAGGGATTAGGGGCAGAGGGAGAGGGAGAAAAAGACTCCCCGCTGAGCAGGGAGCCAGATGCAGGGCTCGATCCCAGGACCCTGAGATCATGACCTGAGCTGAAGGCAGACGCTTAACTGACTGAACCATCCAGGCGGCCCCCAGAACAATTTCAATTATATCCCTGGAAATTCTTAAAAAATTATGAGAGAGCTTGCACCTCCCCAGCCTAACAGGGTGTGACTCAGCTAGATGATAGGCAGATTAAAGTAAAAGGACAAAGTCTTACATTACTGGTGTGATGGTAACTCTGTTAAGTGTGCCCTTCAGGCATGGCAGAGATCATGCTTCTGGACTGTAT
>NW_027406591.1:0-1649 GCF_003265705.2 Callorhinus ursinus | reverse complement strand
GATCATATGGTACGTGTATGGTGAGCACTTTTAAAACCTGCCAAAACGTGTCTTCAAGGCAGTTTCAACATCTACATCCCCGTCAGCAGTATCTGAGAGTTCCAGTTCCTCCAGCTCCCTGCCAAAACTTGGTGTGCTCCGTCTTTTTGATTCAATTTAATCTTTAAAAACAATTTAAAAGATTTTATTTCTTTATTTGAGAGAGAGAGAGAGCACAAGCGAGCACAAGCGAGCACTAGCAGGGGGAGGGGCAGAGAGACAGGGAGAAGCAGACTCCCCGCTGAGCAAGGGAGCCCGACATGGGGCTTGATCCCAGGACCCGGGGATCATGACCTGAGCCGAAGGCAGTCGCTTAACGAACTGAGCCACCAAGGCGCCCCGAATTTTAGCCATTCGTATAGGTGTGTAATAATATGTCGTGTGTGGGGTTTTTATCCACAAGTGTAGTCTATATATATATTTAAAGCATTCTAAAAGAATATTGTTAAGATTTATCATGAGGTAATGGGGCAGTAACTTTTGACAGTAGCAAAATGTGGGAGTGCCCATAGGGAAAGGAGGAGGTAGAAATAAGCATAAAATTAAATTCATTCAGGCGGAGCAAGATGGCGGAGGAGTAGGAGACCTAGATTTCGTCTGGTCTCAGGAATTCAGCTGAATAGGGATCAAACCATTCTGAACACCTATGAACTCAACAGGAGATCGAACAGGAGAGTAGCAACAACTCTCTGAACAGAGAAGCGACCACTTACTGGAAGGTAGGGCGTGCGGAGAAGTGAATCCGAGGCGATATTCGGGAGGATAGACAGCGGGGGAGGGGCCTCCGCCGGCTGCTTCTGGCAAGTGATAGAGCCGCGGAGCACAAAATCGGACCTTTTAGAAGTTGGCTCGGCGGAGGGACGTCGCTGCAGTGGCTAAGCGGGGGGTGGAATCCTCCCGGGACAGTGTGGTCTCAGGACCCTTGGGGTCACAGAGAGACTGGGGAAGCCTGAGTGCGCCAGAGCTCCCAGGTATCAAAGCAGGGAAGCCGGTTGCAGAGACGGAGCAGAGTCGCGGGCTCTCAGCTCGGGGATGCCATAAACTGTGAACTGCGGCCCAGTCAGGGCATGCCTCCCCCAGCAGGGACACAACAAGCAGCAGATCCGGGGAGACTCCCCTTCCTTCCTGGGGAGGAGCGGCGTGGGAACGCACTGCAGAGATCTGCTGGGTTTGGAGACTCCGCGCGGGGTCGGGTGCCAGAGATAGCAACGCTCGATCACAGGCCGGGTGAGCACGGAGTGCGGCCGGAGACCGGGGACACAGAAGTGACTGCTTTTCTCTGGGGGCACACTGAGGAGTGCGGCCCCGAGTTCTCAGCTCCTCCGAGTGGAGATTGGGAGGCCACCATTTCTGCCCTGGTCCTCCAAAGCTGTATCGAGAGCTTGCAGGGAACAAAAGCTCCTGAGAGCAAACCGGAGCAGCTTCCTTAGCCCGGACCAACAAGGGCGAGGCAATTCCGCCTCCGGCAAAGACATTTGGAAACCACAGCAACAGGCCCCTCCCCCAGAATACCAGCACAAACAACCAGCAAGCCAAGAACAAGTTGATCGATCAAGGAGAATAGGAGAACTCCAGCCCTAGGGGAATACTGCACATAGATTCATGGCTTT
>NW_027406590.1:0-1501 GCF_003265705.2 Callorhinus ursinus | reverse complement strand
AAGAAGACACAAAGAAATGGAAAAACGTTCCATGCTCATGGATTGGGCGAACCAACATTGTGAAGATGTCAATGCTACCTAGAGCAATCTCCACATTCAATGCAATCCCCATGAAAATACCATCCACTTTTTTCAAAGAAATGGAACAAATAATCCTAAAATTTGTATGGAACCATAAAAGACCCCGAATAGCCAGAGGAATATTGAAATAGAAAAGCAAAGCTGGCAGCATCACAATTCCAGATTTCCAGCTCTATTACAAAGCTGTCATCATTAAGACAGTATGGTACTGGCACAAAAACAGACACATAGATCAATGGAACAGAATAGAGTGCCCAGAAATGGACCCTCAACTCTATGGTCAACTCATCTTTGACAAAGCAGGAAAGAATGTCCAATGGAAAAAAGACAGTCTCTTCAACAAATGGGGTTGGGAAAATTGGACAGCCACATGCAGAAGAATGAAACTGGACCATTTCCTTACACCACACACAAAAAGAGACTCCAAATGGTTGAAAGACCTCAACGTGAGACAGGAGTCCATCAAAATCCTAAAGGAGAACACAGGCAGCAACCTCTTCGACCTCAGCCGCAGCAACTTCTTCCTAGAAACATCGCCAAAGGCAAGGGAAGCCAGGGCAAAAATGAATTATTGGGATTTCATCAAGATAAAAAGTTTTTGCACAGCAAAAGAAACAGTCCACAAAAACAAAAGACAACCGACAGAATGGGAGAAAATATTTGCAAATGACCTATCAGATAAAGGGCTAGTATCCAAAATCTATAAAGAACTTATCAAACTCAACACCCAAAGAACAAATAATCCAATCAAGAAATGGGCAGAAGACATGAACAGACATTTTTCCAAAGAAGACATCCAAATGGCCAACAGACACATGAAAAAGTGCTCAACATCGCTCGGCATCAGGGAAATCCAAATCATAACCTCAATGAGATACCACCTCACACCCGTCAGAATGGCTAAAATTAACAAGTCAGGAAACAACAGATGTTGGCGGGGATGGGGAGAAAGGGGAACCCTCCTACACTGTTGGTGGGAATGCAAGCTGGTGCAACCCCTCTGGAAAACAGTATGGAGGTTCCTCAAACAGTTGAAAATAGAGCTACCCTACCATCTAGCAATTGCACTACTGGGTATTTACCACAAAGATACAAATGTAGGGATCCAAAGGGGTACATGCACCCCAATGTTTATAGCAGCAATGTTTGCAATAGCCAAACTGTGGAAAGAGCCAAGATGTCCAACGACAGAGGAATGGATAAAGAAGATGTGGTATATATACAAAATGGAATATTATGCAGCCATCAAAAGAATGAGATCTTGCCATTTGCAACAACTTGGATGGAACTGGAGGGTGTTATGCTGAGTGAAATAAGTCAATCAGAGAAAGACATGTATCATATGATCTCACTGATATGAGGAATTCCTAATATCAGGAAACAAACTGAGGGTTGCTGGAGTGGTGGGGGTGGGAGGGAT
>NW_027406589.1:716-1650 GCF_003265705.2 Callorhinus ursinus | reverse complement strand
GCCCTTGTCAGTCCGGGCTAAGCAAGCTGCTTTGGTTTGCTCTCAGGAGCTTTTGTTCCCTGCAAGCTCTTGGCACAGCTTTGGAGGACCAGGGTGAAAATGGTGGCCCCCCAATCTCCTCCCGGAGTAGCCAAGAACTTGGGGCCCCATTCCTCAGTGCGTCCCCAGAGAAAAGCAGTCAGTCACTACTGTGTCCCCGGGTCTCCGGCCGCACTCCATGCTCACCTGGCCTGTGACCGAGCGTTTCTATCTCTGGCACCCGACTCGGTGTGGAGTCTCCAAACCCAGCAGATCCCTGCGGTGCACTCCTGCACCGCTCCTCCTGGGGGAGAAGGGGGAGTCTCCCCGGATCTGCCTCTTGTTGGGTCCCTGCTGGAGGAGCAGTGGCCCGACTGTGTCGCCGATCACAGTTTATGGCAACCCTGAGTGGAGAGCCCGCTCCTCGGCTCCATCTCTGCAGCCGGCTTCCCTGCTCCAATACCTGGGAGCTCTGCCTCACTCAGGCACCCCCAGTCTTTCTGTGACCCCGAGGGTCCTGAGACCACACTGTCCCACGAGGTTCCACCCCCCCACCTCCCGCTTAGCCACTGTAGCGACGTCCCTCAGCGGAGCCGAGTTCTAAAAGTTTCGATTTTGTGCTCCACTGCTCTATCACTTGGTCTGTAATTCTCCTTTTTGATGAGGTCTTTGTCTGATTTGGGGATCAAGGTAATGGAGGCCTCATAAAATGCGTTTGGAAGTTTTCCTTTCATTTCTATTCTTTGAAACAGTTTCAGGAGAATAGGTATTAATTCTTCTTTAAATGTTTGGTAGAATTCCCCTGGGAAGCCATCTGGCCCTGGGCTTTTGTTTGTTGGGAGAGTTTTGATGACTGCTTCAATTTCCTCAGTGGTTATAGGTCTATTCATGTTTTCTATTTCTTCCTGGTTCAGTT
>NW_027406589.1:0-616 GCF_003265705.2 Callorhinus ursinus | reverse complement strand
GATTTCTGCTCTGATCTTTATGATTTCTCTTCTCCTGCTGGGTTTAGGCTTTATTTGCTGTTCTTTCTCCAGCTCCTTTAGGTGTAGGGTTAGGTTGTGTATTTGAGACCTTTCTTGTTTCTTGAGAAAGGCTTGTATTGCTATAGACTTTCCTCTCAGGACTGCCTTTGCTGTATCCCAAAGAGTTTCAACATTGTGTTCTCATTTTCATTTTTTTCTGTGAATTTTTTTTTAATTCTTAATTTCCTGGTTGACCCATTCATTCCTTAGTAGGATGCTCTTTAGCCTCCATGTGTTTGAGTTCTTTCCGACTTTCCTCTTGTGATTGAGTTCTAGTTTCAAAGCAGTGTGGTCTGAAAATATGCAGGGAATGATCCCAATCTTTTGGTACCAGTTGTTACTTGATTTGTGACCTAGGATGTGATCCATTCTGGAGAATGTTCCATGGGCACTAGAGAAGAATGTGTATTCTGTTGCTTTGGGATGGAATGTTCTGAATATATCTGTGAAGTCCATTTGGTCCAGTGTGTCATTTAAAGTCTTCATTTCCTTGTTGATTGTCTGCTTAGATGATCTGTCCATTTCAGTCAGGGGGGTGTTAAAGTCCCCCACTATT
>NW_027406588.1:0-1650 GCF_003265705.2 Callorhinus ursinus | reverse complement strand
GTTCTAGTCTCCTGCCTGATCACATTCTCTCCCTTTTTTTTTCTTTTTTCTTTTTCTTTTTAAATCTTCTTTCTTTTTAAAAACAACTTTTTATCTTATTAAGTCCTCTTATAAAATCTTTTATAATTTTCATTTTTACAGTACTCTGCCATCCCTTCATTGTATCAACCTTTATTTTGTACATATATAAGTCTTTCTTCCTTTAAAATTTTAGCAGGCACTTTCTTCTAACAGACCAAAATATGCCTAAAAGCTATTGTGTGGCACTGATCTATGCACTAACCTGATCATATTTGATCATAATCTGTTTTTTTGTTTTGTTCTGTTTTTGTTTGTTTTTTATTCTTTTTCCTTTTTTCCCCTCTTCTTTCTTTCCCTTTCTTGTCCCCTGGTTTCAGGTCTTTTCTGATTTGTGTAGAGTATATTTGCTGGAGACGTTGTTAACCTGTTAGCCTTCTGTTCTCTCATTCATATATTCTCTGGACAAAATGAGAAGACGAAAAAAATCACCTCAGCAAAAAGAACAAGAGGTAGTACTGTCTGCCAGGGACCTACTCAATACGGACATTGGTACGATGTAGGACCTAGAGTTCAGAATCATGACTTTAAAGATACTATCTGGGCTTGAAAAAAGTGTGGAAGTTATTAGAGACACCCTTTCTGGAGAAATAAAAGAACTAAAATCTAACCAAGTCGAAATCAAAAAGGCTATTAATGAGGTGCAATAAAAAATGGGGGTACTAACTGCTAGGATAAATGAGGCAGAAGAGAGAATCAGCGATATAGAAGACCAAATGATGGAAAATAAAGAGGCTGAGGAAAAGAGAGATAAACAACTACAGGATCACGAAGGCAGAATTCGAGAGATAAACATTACGATAAGATGAAACAACATTAGAATAATTGAGATCCCAGAAGAAGAATAAAGAGAGAGAGGGGCAGAAGGTATATTGGAGCAAATTATAGCAGAGAACTTCCCTAATGTGGGGAAGGAAACAGGCATCAAAATCCAGGAGGCACAGAGAACCCCTCTCAAAACCCATAAAAATAGGTCAACACCCCGACATCTAATAGTAAAACTCACGAGTCTAGGATACAAAGAGAAAATCCTGAAAGCAGCTCGGGAGAAGAGCTATGTAACCTATAATGGTAGAAATATTAGACTGGCAACAGACCTATCCACAGAGACCTGGCAGGCCAGAAAGGACTGACATGATATCTTCAGAGACTAAACGAGAAAAATCTGCAGCCAAGAATACTATATCCAGCTAGGCTGTCATTGAAAATAGAAGGAGAGATAAAAAGCTTCCAGGACAAACAAAACTAAAGGAATTTGCAAACGCAAAACCAGCCCTACAAGAAATATTGAAAGAGGTCCTCTAAGGAAAGAGAGAGCCTAAAAGCCTCATAGATCAGAAAGGAACACAGACAATAAACAGTAACAGTCACCTTACAGGCAATACAATGGCACTAAATTCATACTTTCAATAGTTACCCTGAATGTAAATGGGCTAAATGCCCTAATCAAAAGACACAGGCTATCAGATTGGATTAAAAAACAAGACCCATCCATATGCTGTCTGCAAGAGACTCATTTTAGACACAAAGACACCCCCAGATTGAAAGTGAGGGGGTGGAAAACCATTTACC
>NW_027406587.1:0-1650 GCF_003265705.2 Callorhinus ursinus | reverse complement strand
CCCAGGGCTCTCTGCAGAGAAGGCACTTTGGCACGGTAGCTATAGCTGAACTGCATTCAGAATTTGGAATGGTTCTCTGTGCCCAGGATGTCCTAGAATGATGGGTGAGTCTCAAGTGGGCAAACGCTGTTGTGTCCCTTTGTCTTCAGCACTCTGAGTGTCCTGAGAGAATGTGGGCTGCGGTGTTCTGGGCTTTCCACATAAGGGGTTCCTTGTCAGGGCAGGTGCAGCTGATGTGGTAGTAGCCCAGGAGGTCACATACCCCTCCTTACAAGGGGTACCCAGGAAGTCGGAGTCGTGCAGGCCTGGAGTGTACTGGGGTGCTTAGCACCTGTGTCACATCGTTTTGTTGTCAGGAGTTGTCACTGATGCTGACCAGGGGCATCCCAGTGTGTGCCATGGTGGGTCTGCCTTGTTGGCACAGGTGGGCTTGAGTAGGCTGGGGACCAAGGGCTCATGGAGGTAATAAGCTGTATAGGGTGCTCAGACCCTGCTTCTGTCCATGCTATCAAGGTGAAGGGAAATGTGACCCATGGTGCTTGCCAGTGCCCCAACACAGAAAGAGATCCAGCAACACCCCCTCCCAGTTTGGGGCAGGGGGCTCTTAGGGTGGATCCTTCACATTCTAGTTGCTCTATAAACTGCAGGTTCTTGAGACATTTGTGTGGCTCAGTCAGTTACGTGTCTGCCCTCTGATCATGTCATGATCCCAGGAGGACCATGGGATAGAGTCCCACATCTTGCTCCTTGCTCGGTGGAGAGGCTGCCTCTCCCTCTGCCTGCTGCTCCTCCTGCTTATGCTTGCTCTTCTCCAACTTTCTCTGACAAATAAATCAATAAAAAAATAAAAATAAAATAAACTGCAGCTTCTTTTCTGTGACCCAGGGAAGACAAATCACCTTACAGTCCCCAGAACTCTCCCTCCCCGCTGCAGGTAGCATGCTGCTGAATGGTGGTTCCTGTTGCATGATGTCTCTGTCTCTCTGTCTCCTGTTGTGCAGAAGCTGTTCAGGCTGCCCTCAGTTCTCTTTCAGGAGGATCTGCTCTCTAAATAGGTGTAGATTTGGGGTGTCCATCGAGGAGGTGATTTCTGTTCTCACCTTAGGTGAGGTGAGTTAGTTCCCTGTCTTGGAGTCTTATATTTATAAAATTGCTCAAGTTATTTCACTTCTCAGAGGCTCTGTTTTATGACTGTAAAATGGACCTGTTATTTCAGGATCCAGTAGCCTTACTTGTCTAAGTTCCTGTCACACAGTATGTACTCATTAAATGTTTCTCCCCCTCTTGTCCAACACTGTGCTCACCAAAACCAATATCCCTTGATTTGGCAGAGAAACTGCTCCTCCCACTCTTGATGTCTGAAATTTTTGAGCAGAGTATGGGAACACCACCCTGCTCCTCGGCATGGCACCTCACAGATTACTCTGCCAACTTTACAATTGCCACTTGCTTGCTTTCTGTCCACCTACTCAACTGAGATATGGATGTGCCTGCCTCAAGACTCCTCTATAAATCCTCCTGCTGGTGGGGAGGCTAAGTTCAGAATCCATCAAGGTTCATGAATACCTCAGCAGCCAGGGGAAATGCTGAGTCATTGGGACCAGTCTTCCCAAGGGTTTTAGGAATCCACTGCTAATGGTTGGATTTTGG
>NW_027406586.1:0-1651 GCF_003265705.2 Callorhinus ursinus | reverse complement strand
CCATCAGGACCTGGACTCTTGTTTTTTTGGGGAGGTTTTTAATCACTGCTTACCTCAAAAAATTAAAAACAGAACTACCCTATGACCCAACAATTGCACAACTGGGTATTTACCCCAAAGACACAGATGTAGTGAAAAGAAGGGCCATATGGACCCCAATGTTCATAGCAGCAATGTCCGCACTAGCCAAACTGTGGAAAGAGCTGAGATCCCCTTCAACAGATGAATGGATAAAGAAGATGTGGCCCATATATACAATGGAATATTACTCAGCCATCAGAAAGGATGAATACCCAACTTTTGCATCAATATGGATGGGACTGGAGGAGATTATGCTAAGTGAAATAAGTCAAGCAGAGAAATTCGATTATCATAAGGTTTGACTTATTTGTGGAACATAAGGAAGAGCATGGAGGATATTAGTGGGAGGAATGGAAAGATGAAGGGGAGGGAATTGGGGGAAGTGCCTGACCATGAGAGACTATGGACTCTGAGAAATAAACTGAGGGTTTTTGAGGGGAGGGGGGGGATGGGTTATCCCAGTGATGGGTATTAAGGAGGGCATGTACTGCATGGAGCAATGGGTGTTATACGAAAACAATGGATCGTGGATCACAACATCAAAAACTAATGATGTACTGTTTGGTGACTAACATAATATAATAACATAAATTAAATAACAAAAAATTAACACAAAGTGAATTCTCTTAGACAGTTCAGTATCAAATAAGGGAGATATCTTAAAAACATTCTATGTTTGCTACACAAACAAATTGTCCATTGCAGCTAAAATTAGATCCTTTGTCACCACTTAAGGTTTTCCTTTTTTAAGATTTTATTTTAATTCCAGTTAGTTAACCTACAGCGGAATATTAGTTTCAGGTATACAATGTAGTGATTCAACACCACATACAGGGGCGCGTGGGTGGCTCAGTCGTTAAGTGTCTGCCTTCGGTTCAAGTCATGGACCCAGAGTCGTGGGATCGGGCCCCGCATCGGGCTCCCTGCTCCGCGGGGAGCCTGCTTCTCCCTCTCCCACTCCCCCTGCTTGTGTTCCCTCTCTCACTGTGTCTCTCTTTGTCAAATAAATAAATAAAATCTTAAAAAGAAAACACTTCAATACAACACCTGGTGCTCATCGCAAGTGCACTCCTTAATTCCTCTCTCTATTTAAAAAATCCCCCACACGATGCCCTCCTGACCATCAGCTTTTTCTCGAGACTTAAGGGTTTTTTATTGGTTTGCCTCTCTCATTTTTGCTCTCAAGTGTCTTAAATTTACATATGAGTTAAATCATTTGGTATTTATCTTTCTCTGACTGATTTATTTCACTTAGCTTAATACTTTTAGCTAAATTCATGTCATTACAAATGGTAAGAGGTCATTCCGTTTTTATGGGCAAGTAATATTAATGTATTAGTACATATATTTTTTCATTAATATAAATGTGAATCTATTTCTGGGTTCTTTATTCTGTTTCATTAATCTATGTGTCCGTTTTTATGATTGTACCATATTACATTGATTATTACACATTTGTAATATAACCTGAAGACTGGAATCGTGATGCCTCCCATTTTGTTTTTCTTTTTCTTTTGTTTTTGAAATTTATTTTTATTTTATTTTATTTATATATTATTTCAATCAGCCA
>NW_027406585.1:0-1652 GCF_003265705.2 Callorhinus ursinus | reverse complement strand
AGGGCCCGTCTTTGGGCCTCCACTGCCTCTGTCCTCGCCTCCCTCGGGGACCAGAAACCCCTCGGTTGTCAGGCTCTTCAGACTGGGAGGGGCCGCTCCTCCTGGTCTGCTTGTGCCCATGCGCTCCTCCTCTGGGGCCCTTGGCCTCCAGCCTGTCTGACCATTAGCCCACCCTGCAGAGCCTGGAGGCAAAGCCGGAAAGACAGCTGCTTCCTCGGGCACAGGCAGGGCCTGGCCCCCAGCTCCCACCCAGCAGCCGACCCCTGCCCTCCAGGCCCAGCCAGAAAGCTTCGTGTGCACTGCCTCAGAAGGCTGCCTCTCCCCAGCCAGCGGGAGGGGTCGGGAGATCAGATGGGGGACCAGAGCGTCCAGGAGGTTGGAGTGCGGGGCGGGGCAGGGCAGGAGGAAAGAGAGGTGAGGTGTCCTCATTCCCAAACCAGGCAGGGAGTGTGCGCTGCGTTTGCATTCCAGGCAGGGAAGAGTGTGTCGGAGGGAGGCTCTGAAGTTGCAAACCTTGTAGGCCAACCTACGAGGGCAGTTCTTCCCTAAGCCGACGGGTGGCGCAATACAACGCAACAAACTGTACGTATCCTTACAATGAACCCGGCAACTGGAAAGGAAATGTCACAGGTTATGGCAACCAAGGCAGGATGAGCCCATCCCGCCTGCCCACCCAGCCTGCGACAGGAAGAGGAGCCGGGCGGCTGGACAGGCAGCTCCCTGCAGGGAATCCTGGGGCTCAGAAAGCCCCGGGAGGCAGGGCAATCCCAAGACCATTTCCAGAGCCTGACGCGGGCAGGAGGCACACCATACAGAACCAGTGCTGGCCCCTGTCGCAAGCCCCCACTGTGCACGCACTGCAACCACTGGTCCGCCTCCCCCCGGGTCTTGTTCGCCCACCCTGTCTGGCAGCCCCTCCTCTCGCTCCCTGAGTTCCGGAGACCCCACGCCTGGCTCTCCTGACCGTCTCTACCTCCTGCATCTCCTGGAGTCTGCTCGCCCGGCTAAGGACCCCCTAGTCCCAGGGTGGGCACCCTGGCCAACACCGATGTTTCTCTTTCCTGTCCAGTCAGCTCCAAGTGACTTCTGGAAAAAAGGGAAGAAAGAGGAAGCCCCACTTTGGCCTCACCCAAGGTGCTTGCTACCTCACTGGACCTAAAGGATCATGACGAAGGGTCTGGAAGCATGGTGAAGCCCCCAGCCCCAATGACCACCCAACCCAATTCACAGCCTGTTCTCTGGCTCATCTTCTCTCTTCCACCATCGAATCCCTCAGACGGCACCAGATGGAAAGTGGGGGCACCATACTGTCACTGCAATGCAAAAAACTGTCCTCGCTGTCTATAACGCAAAGTCAAAGCTCCTTGTTTATCCCAAATTTCAAGATCTTCTCAACCTGTCCCAGCCGCCCTTCCAGCCCCTTTGCAATGTGTTCTCTTCTCCATCAGACACAATCAGACCCTCTTCCCTTCAGCCCCGACCCCAACCTCTTCTCTAGAGCTCAATCCATCCTGCCCTCTTCAGTTTGGCTCAAATGCCACCTCCTCTGACTCACCGGCCAGATGGGGTTTCTCCCTCCTCGAACACCCCGGGCTCACACTATGGCTCCTCTGTTCTCCCACAGTCCCGTTGGACTCAGCATCCCAAGAGCA
>NW_027406584.1:0-1652 GCF_003265705.2 Callorhinus ursinus | reverse complement strand
ATGAAGTGACTCACAGGGACGCCTCCGGGCTGCTTGCCTCTCTTCCGCGGGGGCTAGGATGGGAGGCCCAGGGGTCTCACAGGGGAACTCGATGGCCTTCAAATTCAGGCAGCACCCGCCAGGCCGAGGCCCTGGGCCGCCCGCCTGTGTCCCAAAGCCCCTCTCCCCCCCTATTGGCCCACCCCAGGCTGGCTCAAGGCTCCGGGTTGGCTGGACGCCCACGGCAGGGTCAGGTGGGTGGGGAGACTTAAACTCAGTGCCCCGGTGGCCGAGGAAGGAGGGTGACAATGGGACCAGGGAGGCTGACGTGTGTGCTGGTCTTGGAGCTTATGCCGGCTACAGGGTCCCGGCCGCAGGAACAGCTACCCAGGGAGTCCCACAGCCTCAACTGGAACAAGGTGAGCCATGCACCTGCGGTCCCCAAGGCTGACAGCCAGGCCGACTGGGGCCAGGCATGCAGTGTGTGTGGTGGCTGGAAGATCACTCCCTGAAAATCTCCAAAGGGCCATCCTGGAACAGGGGGCAGTGCGGCGAGGGCGGAAGGAGTTTCAGGCCCTGGCGTCTCTCTGAGGAGCTGGTGGCCACGCAAGAGGGGAGAGGGCCGAGGGCCTCAGGCAGGTGCTGCCTCAGGGCACCGGAGATGCTAGGTGGGCAGAGGCCGAACGGGCAGAGCGTGTTCCAGAACAACCAGATGGCTGGCAGGTGGAAGGTTCTAGCGGGGGTGGCCATGGGAAATGACTGCCCGGGAATGTGGGTTTGTGGCAGGAAGTCAGAGGGATGGGGCCGAGGGCCAAGCTGGAAGGAAGGGGGAGGCCTTTCACAGGAAGGGAATTCCAGCACATGGTAACCACAGCCCAGCCCTCGAGGCCCCAGCACACCCGGCACCTGCCTGCCAAGGCCCAGAGGGGCAGCCGGGGCCCTGTGCAGGGGCTGTGCCGACCTGTGGGTGCTGGACCTGGCCCGGGCCTCAGGCCAATGTCAGTGTCCGGTGGGTTCCCGAGGGCCCGGCTGGGAGCCTGGCACGGGCAGCTTCGCCAGCACGATCTCCACAGTTTTCAGGGTCCTGGTACATTCTGGCTGTCGCCTCTGAGTGCCAGAGATTCTTGCCAGGCAGAGACAGGAGGAAGCTGGGGGCACTGATGGTGGAGGTCCACAAAGCGGGCCAGCTGAAGGTGGTCCTTGCCTTCAGCCAGTGAGTGGACCCGGGAGGGGGTCCAGCACATTCTTCACGGAGCCCTGACCACAAACAGCCCAGACATCTCCCTGTCAAGAGGGGAAAGGGAGCCGGGGGCGGGGGGAGCCAGACCCACGATCACCTGCACATCTGACAGACCATCTCTGCGGCCCCGAAACCCTTCCTGCCCCTAAAAATTAAGGCCTGATTTTGGGAGAGGCTACCACGTACACGGGAGCACTCGGCAGAGAGTGGGTGTTCCGAGGGTTTCCCTTAAGCTGTGGGACTGACCCTGCACCAAACTGGAAAATTCCAGGAAACCAGAGCCAACAAAGGGCTCCCGCCTTGCCCCCTCCCCAGGTCACAGGGGTGCCAGTCACACACGTTAATTCTGCGGAAAGATAGGAAAAAGGCGATGTTCAGGAATACTTGTGCGTATGAAGGCCCGGGGCCTGGAGAGAAAGACCTGGGGGTGGGC
>NW_027406583.1:0-1652 GCF_003265705.2 Callorhinus ursinus | reverse complement strand
TTGCCTTATATGATTGCCTGCTCCCATGTTCGGGGCATAGATATTTATAATTGTTTGATCTTCTTGGTGGATAGTCCCTTTAATTAGGAAAGAGTGTCCTTCCTCATCTCTTATTGCAGTCTTTGCTTTAAATCTAATTTGTCTGAAGAAGAATTGCTGCCCCAGCTTTCTTTTGGTGTCCATTAGCATGGTAAATGGTTTTCCACCCCCTCACTTTCAATGTGGGGGTGTCTTTGGGTCTAAAATGAGTCTCTTGCACACAGCATATGGATGGGTCTTTTTTTTTATCCTATCTGATAGCCTGTGTCTTTTGATTGGGGCATTGAACCCATTTACATTCAGGGTAACTATTGAAAGGTAAGAATTTAGTGTCATTGTTTTGCCTGTAAGGTGACTGTTACTTCATATTGTCTGTGTTCCTTTCTGGTCTATGCTGCTTTTAGGCTCTCTCTTTGCTTAGAGGACCCCTTTCAATATTTCTTGGAGGGCTGGTCTCGTGGTTGCAAATTCCTTTAGTTTTTGTTTGTCCTGGAAGCTTTTTATCTCTCCTTCTATTTTCAATGACAGCCTAGCTGGATATAGTATTCTTGGCTGCATATTTTTCTCATTTAGTGTTCTGAAGATATCATGTTAGTCTTTTCTGGCCTGCCAGTTTTCTGTGGAGAAGTCTGTTGCCAATCTAATGTTTCTACCATTATAGGTTACATATCTCTTCTCCTGAGCTGCTTTCAGGAATTTCTGTTTGTCTCTGAGACTCGTAACTTTTAGTATTAGATGTCGGGTGTTGACCTATTTTTATTGATTTTGAGAGGGGTTCTCTGTGCCTCCTGGATTTTGATGCCTGTTTCGTTCCCCACATTAGGGAAGTTCTCCACTATAATTTGCCCCATTATACCTTCTGTCCCTCTCTCTCTTTCTTCTTCTTCTGGGATCCCAATTATTCTAATGTCGTACCGTCTTATCATATCGCTTATCTCTCGAATTCTTCCCTCGTGATCCAGTCATTGTTTATCTCTCTTTTTCTCAGCTTCTTTATTTTCCATCATTTGGTCTTCTATATCGCTGATTTTCTCTTCTGCCTCATTTATCCTAGCAGTTAGTGTCCCCGTTTTTGATTGCACCTCATCAATAGCCTTTTTGATTTCGACTTGGTTAGATTTTAGTTCTTTTATTTCTCCAGAAAGGGTGTCTCTAATAATTTCCATGCTTTTTTCAAGCCCAGCTAGTATCTTTAAAGTCATGATTCTGAACTCTAGGTCCGACATTGTACTAATGTCTGTATTGAGTAGGTCCCTGGCTGACGGTACTACCTCTTGTTCTTTTTGTTGAGGTGATTTTTTTTGTCTTGTCCTTTTGTCCAGAGGAGAATAGATGAATGAGAGAACAAAATGCTAACACGTTAACAACGTCCCCAGAAAATATACTCTAAACAAATCAGAAAAGACCTGAAAGCAGAGGAAAAGAAAGGGATAGAAAGAAAAAAGAAAGAGGAAAAAAAAAGAAAAAGAAAAAGAGAAAAACAAACAAAAACAGAACAAAACAAAATAAACAGAATATGATCAAATATGATCAGGCTGGCGCATAGATCAGTGCCACACACTAGACTTTGGGTGTATTTTGGTCTGTTAGAAAAACGTGCCTCCTAAAATTTT
>NW_027406582.1:0-1652 GCF_003265705.2 Callorhinus ursinus | reverse complement strand
CAACACACGGCCTCAACTCACACCTCGGGAAGCTCATCGCAGCGCTGGCACATCAGGCGTGTCTTGGCCCTAAGCCCAAAGACTAACCCTAGGTTGGGTTCTGAGTGGTCTGTCCCCAGAGCCTGACTCCAAAGCCCCAAGGATTCGGGACACCCGAGCAATATCAAGGGACTCAGGCTGCTACCCAGAAGGAAACCCCGCCACTGGGACTCTGGAAAGCATTCAGAGCAGAACTCTGATGCCCACCCCAGCAAAACTACACTTTCTGTGCAACCTCGCAGCAAACCCTGAGCCTGACACTCAACCTGACCCCCACCCTCAAGACATACAGCCCATCCCAAGCTCGCCACAGTTCCCGCAGACCAGGAGTGCCGTGCACCTGGGCCCTAACCCTAACCCTCACTTGGCTCCGGGGAGCTCTCTCCCTACGTCCCTGGCTCCATGCCCCAGGGATTTGGGCCACCTGAGCAATACCAGAGGACTCAGCCTGACACCGCAAAGCAAAATGCGCCATTTGGCACTTCCGAAAGCACTGGGAGGAGAACCCTGCATGCCGTGCCCCTAGGCCCTAACCACAAGCCTAGATTGGCTCCTGAGTGCTTTGTTCCCGGTAGTCTCGCCCCAGAGCCCCAAAGGCTAGGGACACCTAAGCAATACCAGAGCACTGAGCTTGCCACCCAGTGAGAAACCCCACCGTTTGGAAGTCCGGAAAGGATTCACAGCAGGAGAACGCTGCATGCCCATCCCAGTGCACCCACCCTTTCATCGGTCCCCCGGCCGCAAAGAAGTGCAAGACAATCACGCTGACCCACGCCTTCAACCCTCACCCCCGGGAACCTCGACTCATTGCTGGGAGGTCAGGTCTCCCGTGCCTCTATGTCCTAACCCTCACCCTCGGTTGGCTTGTGAGGGATCAGTCCCCAGAGCCTGCCTCCAAAGCCCCACAGATTCAGGACACCGGAGCAATATCGAGCGACCCAGGTTGCCACCCAAAATGAAAATGCGGCATTTGGAACTCCGGAAAGCATTCAGAGCAGGAGAAATCTGAATGCCCATCCTAAGGAATGCATAAATTTTGCATCCTATGGCGACAAACCCCGAGTCTGACACTCAACCTGACCCACGCCATCAAGATGAACCCCCGATGCTGCCACGTCGCGCCTGCCGTGCCCCTAGGCCCTAACCCTATCGCTCACGGGCTTCTGAGGTCTCTGGCCCCAGAGACCTGGCTCTAAAGCCACAGGGATTGGGGGCATCTGAGCAATACCAGAGGATTCAGCCTGTCTCCCAGAAAGGAACCGCACCATTAGAAACTCAAGGCAAAACTTTCCGAGTAGGAGAACTCTGGGTGCCCATCCCAGCGAATGCCACTTTCAACGGCCCCTACCCGCAAACCCTGAGCTTCACACTCACCCGAAATCCCACACCCCCAACTCAGATCGCCCACCCCCCAAAGCTTGCCCCAGCGTGGACAGATCAGGGATGAAATGACCCTAGGCTGTAAGTCTATCCCTAGGTTGGCTTCTGAGTTTCTGTCCCCAGAAGCCTGCCTCCAAAGCCCCAGGGATGGCAATACCTGAGCGACATAAAAAGACTCAGCTTGCCGAAAAGAATTCAAACACACTACTTGCAACTCCGGAGAGCGTTCAGAA
>NW_027406581.1:0-1653 GCF_003265705.2 Callorhinus ursinus | reverse complement strand
CGATACAAATTTTAGGATTATTTGTTCCATTTCTTTGAAAAAAGTGGATGGTATTTTGATGGGGATTGCATTGAATGTGTAGATTGCTCTAGGTAGCATTGACATCTTCACAATGTTGATTCTCCCAATCCATGAGCATGGAACGTTTTTCCATTTCTTTGTGTCTTCTTCAATTTCTTTCATGAGTATTTTATAGTTTTCTGAGTACAGATCCTTTGCCTCTTTGGTTAGATTTATTCCTAGGTATCTAATGGTTTTGGGTGCAATTGTAAATGGGATAGACTCCTTGATTTGTCTCTCTTCTGTCTTGTTGTTGGTGTATAGGAATGCCACTGATTTCTGTGCATTGATTTTATGGCCTGCTACTTGACTGAATTCCTGTATGAGTTCTAGCAGTTTTGGGGTGTAGTCTTTTGGGTTTTCCACATAAAGTATCATATCATCTGCAAAGAGTGAGAGTTTGACTTCCTCTTTGCCGATTGGATGCCTTTGATTTCTTTTTGTTGTCTGATTGCTGTGGCTAGGACTTCCAATACTATGTTGAATAGCAGTGGTGATAGTGGACATCCTTGCCTTTCGTCTTATCGTATCACTTATCTCTCGAATTCTGCCCTAGTGATCCTGTAGTTGTTTCTCCCTCTTTTTCTCAGCCTCTTTGTTTTCCATCATTTGGTCTTCTATATCACTGATTCTCTCTTCTGCCTCATTTATCCTAGCAGTTAGTGCCCCCATTTTTGATTGCACCTCATCCATAGCCTTTTTGCTTTCGACTTGGTTAGATTCGATTTCTTTTATTTCTTCAGAAAGGGTTTCTCTAATAACTTCCACGCTTTTTTCAAGCCCAGCTAGTATCTTTAAAGTCATGATTCTGAACTCTAGGTCAGACATCGTACTAATGTCCGTATTGAGTAGATCCCTGGCTGACGGCACTACCTCTTGTTCTTTTTGCTGAGGTGATTTTTTTCGTCTTGTCATTTTGTCCAGGGGAGAATAGATGAATGAGAGAACAAAATGCTAACAGTTTTACAATGTCCCCAGCAAATATACTGTATACAAATCAGAAAAGACCTGAAACCAGGGGAAAAGAAAGGGAAGGAAAGAAAAAAGAAAGAGATAAAAAAGAAAAAAAGATAAAAACAAAAACAGAACAATACAAAAAAAGCAGAATGCGATCAAATATGATCAGGCTAGTGCCTAGATCAGTGCCACACACTAGATTTTGAGCGTATTTTGGTCTGTTAAAAAAAAGTGCCTCCTAAAATTTTAAAGGAAGAATGACATATATGTACAAATAAGGGTTGATACAATGAAGAGTTAGAAGATGACTGTAAAGATGAAAATTATAAAAGATTTTATAAAAGGACTTGATAAGATAAGAAGTTGTTTGAAAAAAGAAAGAAGATTAAAAAAAAAGGAAAAAAGGGAGAGAATGTGATCAGGCAGGAGACTAGAACAGAGCCATACACTAGTGATTTAGGGTATATTTTGATCTGTTAGAAGAAAGTGTATCTCAAAATTTTAAAGAGAGAACAACTTATATATATATATGCCAAAAATAAGGGTAACTACTATGAAGGGAAAAAATATGACTCTAAAAATGAAAAATAAAAATGTTTTTTTAAAAAAAGAGATTGATAAGATGTTGATTGAAAA
>NW_027406580.1:0-1653 GCF_003265705.2 Callorhinus ursinus | reverse complement strand
TGTACCGGTTGAGACCTGATTTGTGACCTAGGATGTGATCAATTCTGGAGAATGTTCCATGGGCACTAGAGAAGAATGTGTATTCCGTTGCTTTGGGATGAAATGTTGTGAATATGTCTGTGAAGTCCATTTGGTCCAGTGTGTCATTTAAAGTCTTTATTTCCTTGTTGATCTTTTGCTTAGAGAATCTGTCCATTTCAGTCAGGGGGATGTTAAAGTCCCCCACTATTATTGTATTGTTGTCAATGTGTTTCTTCCCTTTTGTTATTAATTGCCTTATATAATTGGCTGCTCCCATGTTTGGGGCATAGTTATTTACAATTGTTAGATATTCTTGTTGGATAGACACTTTAAGTAGGATATAGTGTCCTTCCTCATCTTTTATTACACTCTTTGTTTTAAAATCTAGTTTGTCTGATATAAGGATTGCTACCCTAGCTTTCTTTTGGTGTCCATTAGCATGGTAAATTATTTTCCACCCCCTCACTTTCAATCTAGGGGTGTCTTTGGTTCTAAAATGAGTCTCTTGCAGACAGCATATTGATGGGTCTTGTTTTTGAATCCAATCTGATAGCCTGTGTCTTTTGATTGGGGCATTGAGCCCATTTACATTCAGGGTAACTATTGAAAGGTATGAATTTAGTGCCATTGTATTGCCTGTAAGGTGACTGTTAATGTATGTTGTCTGTGTTCCTTTCTGATCTTTGCTGCTTTTAGGATCTCTCTTTGCTTAGAGGACCCCTTTCAATATTTCTTGGAGGGCTGGTTTCATGTTTGCAAATTCCTTTAGTTTTTGTTTGTTCTGGAAGCTTTTGATCTCTCCTTCTATTTTCAATGACAGCCTAGCTGGATATAGTATTCTTGGCTGCATATTTTTCTCATTTAGTGCTCTGAAGATATCTTGCCAGTCCTTTCTGGCCTGCCAGGTCTCTGTGGATAGGTCTGTTGCCAATCTAATATTTCTACCATTGTAGGTTACATATCTCTTCTCCTGAGCTGCTTTCAGGATTTTCTCTTTGTCTCTGAGACTCGTAAGTTTTACTATTAGATGTCGGGGTGTTGATCTATTTTTATTAATTTTGAGAGGGGTTCTTTGTGCTTCCTGGATTTTGATGCCTGTTTCCTTCCTCACATCAGGGAAGTTCTCTGCTATAATTTGCTCAATATACCTTCTGCCCCTCTCTCTCTTTCTTCTTCTTCTGGGATCCCAATTATTCTAATATTGTTTCGTCTTATTGTATCACTTATCTCTCGATTTCTGCCCTCATGATCCTGTAGTTGTTTCTCCCTCTTTTTCTCAGCCTCTTTATTTTCCATCATTTCGTCTTCTATGTCACTGATTCTCTCTTCTGCCTCATATATCCTAGCAATTAGTGCCCCCATTTTTGATTGCACCTCATCAATAGCCTTTTTGATTTCGACTTGGGTGGATTTTAGTTCTTTTATTTCTCCAGAAAGCGTTTCTCTAATAACTTCCACGCTTTTTTCAAGCCCAGCTAGTATCTTTAAGTCATGATTCTGAACTCTAGGTCCGACATCGTACTAATGTCCGTATTGAGTAGGTCCCTGGCTGACGGTACTCCCTCTTGTTCTTTTTGCTGAGGTGATTTTTTTCGTCTTGTCATTTTGTCCAGAGGAGAATAGATGAATGAT